>NW_027552831.1:0-55302 GCF_045843805.1 Urocitellus parryii | reverse complement strand
AGAAATCTAATTCTGTTACTTAGGGCTGGATAACCATACTAGCAAACACCAAGCCTACCTGTGTAGGTCAGAAATATCTGTGGGCCTTAAACTAAGAACTATTCTGGCAGTTCCTTTTGATAGTTATAGTTTACTTATCTATGGAAGTTACATTTAACTATTATTATTATTTAAAATGCACAGGAACAGCTATGTTTTGGCTTTGACTGTCTTTGCTAAGTGTTTAAGATGAAGCAAGTCAAACTGACTTCTGTTTCTATAAGAGTCAGCTGAATTTCTCTGGGAGTCCTCGGGAACTTCACAGCAGCTTCTCAGTTCTGCTAGTGCCATTTGCGCTGGGATGGGTCCAGGCCTTGCTTGACCACGTGGCTTCCCTCGGAAGCATCAGGGATGTCTCCCTTTTCTGATGACCCTCCTCTTCACAGCAAATGCACTGATCGGCTTTCTGTCCTCCACTGGTCTCATTAATCTCCCTGATCAGGAGGTTATGTGGCCTAGAGTTGCAGAGCTCTTTGGAGAAGTACCCTATCCCTGATTCAGACTGACTCAGAGGGCAAGAGCCAAATATTGGTTTTCTTGGCCCTTTAATTTAACTTTAATTTTAAAACTTAATCTTAAACATCTAGCAAATAAGTTTTAACAGCCTTATACTAAGTACTGGGCTTTAGTACCTATCTCTCTATCCTGTAGGTGATAACTCCTTATCTTAAGTTAACCCAGGTTGTGAGTTTTTAAAGCAGTACCTCTTTAAAACATTAACAGGCAATCCTTAGACCATCTAAAAGCAAACTACAAAACAAAACTAACTAGGATAAAAACATATTTAGTTTATGTAATAGCTACCTTGAATTTTGGCAGAGTTATACATTATAATTCCCTGTTTGAGGTCCTGGCAATCGTGACAAAAACCAACTTTTGGACACAACCTTAAATGTACTGAAATCTGGCCTACTTCTTTCATAGTCACTTTTACATGAGATGGGACATAGAGCCTTATCTCAAGTAAGGCGGGGCTCATCATAAGTCTTAAATATTATAGTTCTGAAGCTGATCTTTGTTTTGTAGACATCATTTTACAAAGTCTACATAAATTGTTGCTCAAATTTACATGAATATTAGCTAACACAACATAATATCACATCTAAAACACGAATTAAAGAAAGGCTGAAAGCTTTTAACTTTTTGTAGAAAAGTAGCAAAGTACTTTTGTGTTTTGCAATAAAACCTTTACATTGATCAGGCTCTCATTAACTTAAAAATACATTTAAATGTATGGAACTTTACATAACTTATTGATAATAAGTACAGTTACAGAACACAAATGGTATAAATAAATTTTTAACATGTTTTTTTTTTAAGCCTAAAATTACCATACAATTTTAGAACACCAGTTTGATATAATGCTCTTTCTAAAGCTTCTGCCTTACAGACTTGTATACCTGGAAGATATGAACACATTAATGGCACCAATTACATTGATGTTTTATATTAACCAAGTTTAGCTTTTTAAGAAATAACATAGCACAATTCTCTAAAACAACAGCACTTGTTTAACCAGTTGTTTAATTTCTTTAAGATTACTTGCTCAAAAACTTACACAGACCTTTTTTATATCATTTACTTAAACTTTTTAATTATTTAACCATATAGACTCTTATCCAGAAATCTAGAACCTTTTAGTTTTTCTTTTTATCTGTTAACCTCCTTTTGTTCACATTTTGAAACAATACCTGTAAACCTTTGAATCTAAGCAGATTATTTCATAGACATCAACATTTTATTAGGGCCTTTTTGAACACCTAGGAAAACTTATAAGCTTAATTTCAAAGACATCTTTACTTTCATCTGTTTACCCAATTTAAATTGAACCATTTGAATCACGTGAATCAAAGATATTTGGATTCATTTTTAAATTTTTTTTTTTTATGAGCGCTCCTCATTTGTCAATTTGTCATATCACTGCAGGATATATGGACATACACACATACAGACATACAACACATAACAAGAGTGTGCACACATAATAGTGAAGGCCTTGTAGCTTTTCGAAAATGAGATCTCCATTGTAATGTTTCAAAAAACTCCAGTTGATCAAAAATAGAACTTATCAGAAAAACATTAACTTGTCTGTAGGAACAAAATCATGAGCTCAAAAAAAAATATAGAATCTAAGAAAAGGCAAAAGTCCTAGAAAAATTGACCGGCCAGTAATTAGTAAATGCCATACAATTTACTCTTTGGTTTAATCTGGTTTGAGTTCCCATAAAAAGACACTTTTACCCCTTTTTTTTTTTCCTTGGGCCTGAGCTCCAAGCTGCTTCTGTTTGCATATCAGCTTAAACCCTGGCTGAGGTCTGGAAGGAACTGGAAAACCGGAATTCTGAGCAGAAACTTTATGCCTAAGGTATTTTAACCATAAGTCACAATTTATCTTTTTACATTAGAAAAATTTGCTCACACAAAACTGAAAATAGGATCTTTCTTGATAATATAAAAGACACCATCAGAAGGAGTTTCTTTAGGATCATTAAGCTACTTTCTTTGTTCTGAAGTTTTTAAAGTAATATTAGGTTACATTAAATCGCCTGAAAAATTTTAAAAGAGAACCACACACCACCATGTATATCAAAATTAAGCTTTGAAAATTCCCAAGACTGTTGCTAATTAATGTCATTCCAATAAGCCAGACCAACGTTTTAATTTAACACTTTTTTTAAAATTTTACACAGAGAGAAACAGATACCAAATCATAATTTACTATCTTTACCTAAATCAATGCACTGTATACCTAGTGAAATCTCCTTAGGCTACCCAATTTAAAAACTGATAAAAAATAAAACTGAATGATTGGGAGTCACTTGCCAGCTTGGAAGTAGAGTTTTTTTAATTTTCTATTCTAAGTATTTAAGTTCTCTGGCATGAATTATCTGAAATCACAAACTAAACAATTACCTAACCCTAACTTTTAACTGCAAGATAGTGCAATACTTTAGAAACCCATTCAGATACCAGATTGTTACAATAAAAAAATTAATTTTTGTTAGACACACATTTAACTTAGATTATCCCCAAGAAACAATCTATAATAACCTTAAAACAGACCAGATAAGGGAAAAAAATCTCTCCTAGGTTTTGAACTTCCATTTAATCATGACTTTTATTAGTGGCTAAAACAGACTATTGAAAGTTACCTATGTACCTTAGAGAACCTGGGCAGATTTTACTAATTATCTCATGTCTTTCTTACTCCTACAACCTGAATTGCTAACATTTCTGACCTGCGAAGGAAGGGAAGCATCCAGGAGGAATGGATGCGGGGTTGGGAGTGTTGCATGGCCCATACGGAGGCAAATGTGATTGGGGCTTTCCCTCAGTGCCATTCATCTACCGATCACCCTAGATACCCCTGAGGGCTGTCGGAAGGGGGCTCAAGAGAAAGGAACCTTAAGAATTCGTCTGAGAGTAGCCCAGACCGGAATTCCTCAGTTGTTCCAAACTCTTTCCTCCACCTCCACGCATCCGAGGCAGATCGGGATTAGGGACACTGTGTACTCACGCCAATTGCTCTCCGGGCCCAGACAGAAAAGTTGGAAACGGCTTTGGCAGAACCCAACATGCCTGCTCTGTACTGAACAGGTGATTGAGAGCTGCTTAGGCCGAGAAACCTTTCACCCGAGTCTTGAAGAGTGGCGGCTGCACTAATTGCGTTTAAGTAGCCGTCGGGTGCCCACCTTATCCTCCAGAAAGAAAGAGAGAGAAAGATGCACCTCAAACAGACATGGGGTGCATGCACTTACCTCAGTGTAGAATCTCAGTCTGGGACAGAATTTATGACTGAAAGTTTGGCTCCCATCCCCGAAGCCAATTAATGCTAATTTAATAATGAGGACAGGGTTTTGAGAAAAGTTAAAGCGAGATATCAAAGTTCTTTGATCCCCAGCAGGCATTTCTTAATTGCGGCGGGTGCACTCAGGCCAACTACAGGAAGAAAAGAAAACACTGCTTCCCTAATCTTGCTCACAATTTAGGTTAAAATCTAGCTAAAGTTATCTCCACACCTCTAAGGCAGATTGGAATTTGGGACTCTGCATTGGTCAAACTAAAACAATGCCATCACACTTAACAGAGACACACGGAGACACCCACAAAGACATAGATTCCCTTTCCAGATTCAAACTGAAACAATGAAAGTGGGTGCTGGCCCCAAGCCGACTGGGGCCTTCCCTTCAGACAAGCGAATTGGGGGAGCATCCCCCTCAGATTGGGTCTGACAACACCAGATTGGGAGATTAGTTCTCTTGCTAATGGTTGAGGGTGAGACTCAAAGGGATCGTAATTGATTGTCCCATGTTAGTTTCAGATGAAGGGATTGAATACAGAGACAGAAATAATAACCACAATAACACTGCAATCAGACCAAAGAGAAAGAGTGCTGCGCAACTTCCAAACAGATGGCTTTGGTAGAGCGAAAGTTCCACCATTGCCTACAGATACAGATGGCTTAGATGGAGCAGGAGCTCCACCGTTGCCTACAGATGGCTTAAATGGAGCGGGAGCTCCACCGTTGCCTACAGATGGCTTAGATGGAGCGGGAGCTCCACCGTTGCCTACAAAAATCCCTGGGACGTCTCCCAGGGTGGCAGGGGAGAAGTCCGAGTTCGTCAACTCCTTCTCAAGCTGCCCAGAATACAGAGCGACTACGCGTAATCGTACAGATGCAGCGCATAGAAACAAAGTATCAGCCAAGAGTTGCAAACATTACAGACATAAAAGTGACACCAGACAACACAACAGACACGACATGAGCTGGCCAGCTTACCTCCCAGTGATGCCAGGTGGTCCTTGGGCAGGGATCCGGACGGGATGGGGGAGGGGCTGATATTTATCTCGGTGGAACCTCCAAATGAAAAGACCCCCCCCCCCGTTTCCCTGTCCAAGGAGAATCACACAAAACACTGGCTGCAAAAAGCAAGAGGGATTTATTGGGGGACACAGGCGCCTGCGGGTGCCCAGCAGAACCTCAGCCGGAGCTTTGGTGAGCTGGCACACCGGGCTTGGGGATACAGAGATTTTTATAGGGTAAAGGGGCAGTTTTCGCGCGGGGGGAAACAATAGGTTTCTTATTGGTTAATTTTAAACCCAGCATATAGATTACCTAAAGGGCAAAGTTGTTTTTCACTGTATGTTACTAAAAAAGAACCACATAAAAGCTACATATTTGCACTCTGGTCCTCCTGTTCCTGCTCATTCAGGCATGCCTAGGGACCTGGTCCTTTGTCCTTTCCCAACCGGTTACACCTAACTAATTATCTGAAAAATACCTCTGGTGCCTGCATAGGTTTGTGACATGCCTTGGTGGTTTTGCAACTAGGCCTGAAGTTGTTGGGCTGGGGTCTTTCAGTGCAAGCCTGTAATTGCAGTAACTTTGTTGGCTGAGTCAGGAGGATCACAGATTTGAGGCCAGCCTCAGCAATTTAGCAAGACCATCTCAAAATAAAAAATTTTTTAAAAGGGCTGGGGATATAGCTGAGCGGTAAAGGGCACAACCCCCCTTTAATCCCCAGTAACCCCCTCCCCCCAAAAAAGTCATGTTTTATATCTAACAATTTATAACTTTATAAAACTGGGAATTTATAATTTTCAAAAAGATCAAAAACAGTTATATCAATCAGTAAATGTGGTTCTTGAAGTCTGATGGCAGTAGTTGCAAAAATCACACTGGAAGCCAGCCACAGTGGCACATGCCTGTAATCCCAACGTCTCAGGAGGCTGAGGCCGGAGGATACAGAGTTCAAAGGTAGCCTCAGCAAAAACAAGGTGCTAAGCAACTCAATGAGACCCTGTCTCTAAATAAAATAAAAATAGGGCTGGGGATGTGGCTCAGTGTGCACCTGAATTCGGTCTCTGGTAATCCCATCCCCCCCAAAAGAGTCAAGAATCACACTCTATCTTGGTCACCAGGCCTGCCAAAACCTATTTGTGGAAAGAATAGTCTTAAAGCTCTAATTATATACTGTAGTAATTTTGTAGTTCAGGAACTGAGTCTGGTTCATACTTTATTTAACTTAACCACAACAAATATTGAATAAATATACTAATCTCAATTCACTGTAACTTTTCATTTTTTGCAGTACTGGGGATTAAACCCAGGGGCCCTCTACCATTGGGCTATATCTCCAGCTTTTTTGAAGGCAAAGTCCCACAAAACTGCAGAAGCTGGCCTCAAAATTGTGATCCTCCTGCCTTCTCATTCACTGGGATTATATAGGAGCACCACTGTGCTCGACTCATCTATTACATTCTTATTTATACACAGAAATTATTATTTTGTTGGATTGAAGCCAGGGCCTTGGGTCTGGCTAAATTGCCCAGATTGGCCTCAAATTTGTGATCCTACTGCCTCACCCTCCTTAGTAACTGGAAGTACAGGTCTATGCCATGGTGTCTAGCTAGAAATTATTTTACAATATGGTTGAGTAAATTTTGGAAAACAGACAATTCTGAATATTTTGGGTGGCAAAAACGATGAGTATTTCTCCTTCATGTAAACTACAGCAACAGCGTACAAAAACTTAGGAAGACTTAAAAATACTAATTTCTTTACCCATTAAATCAGAATATCTGGGGCCTTTTCAAAAGCTCTCCAGGTATGTAGATGCTTGGATGGGAACCAATAGATTACAATTAGTGGAAAATAATGTCTGTCCTGTTATTTAGAGGAAGCATAACTATTTATATTCAACACTTTACAGAACTACGAAATTACAGCTCCCATAAAGACAGCACAACCCGGGGCACTTGCTTCATGATATACTTTTTACTCACTGAAGGCTGTCACTAGAATTAAAGCGGTCTACTTCTTAAAACAATTAGGCACTGGCTCCTCCCCACGCCACGCCCAGCGCCCCAGTGCATCTTATATGATAGGACCCTTAGAATTGTTTTTCTAAAGAGTACCTTTTAGAGTTCTCACGTGTAGTAAGGGAGAGATTATAAGATTTGGAAAAATTTAGAAGGCAAACAGTAGATAGCCGGGGCCTCGGCGCGTGCTAATTACGCGTTCTGACACTGAGCTAGCTATACCCACAGACCAAGGAAAGTTCTTGGTTAAAGAACCATCTTATCCACGTTTTGAGGATGGATGTCAACTGTTGACACTCCTACATGGGAATATTAATGCAGTTGGCGAAACTGTACCACACAAAACTTTGGAAATATGATTTTACAAGCTGTCTGTTTAATTACCACAGATACCCTTTTAGGACCCAGAAGAAGCAGCTGGTATTCTCCGACCGGGGCACATCTGCGACGCAGGTCGGGAAAGTTTTCACCTCGGCTTCCCTTCCCTAAATATTTGCAGTCACTTACGCTGCAGCCAAAATGTGGACGCTCCGGTTCCCGGGTCAAAACCAACCTTTGAGGACTCTCCAACTGCGACAGTAAGCTGTATTTCCCTCCCCCACCTCCATGCACGTTTCCACTTTTCACAAGCTTCTGTTTCCGGGTCGGCACCCCACAGTTATTCCGGTCTTGCGTACTAGGGCTGGAGCGCCCTCCCCGCCCCACACCGTTGCCATGGTAGCCGCCGACCTAGGGCTGTGGAAGTTAACCGGTAAAGTAGGGGCGGTGTCCCTTGCCTGGCTGGGGCTGCGCGGAGCCGGGCCAGTGGGATTACAGAATGGGCTGAGGAGGCGGCGGCTGCCGGAACAAAGTCGACAGCCGGCGAGGGGCGCAACACCGGTCCGGGATTCCGGGACGCGGGTTGAGGAGTGGGCGGGAAGGAGGCTTTGGTAGGACCCGTGGCATGTTGTGTGGACGACTGCACTGGTGCGGGAATCCCTTATTTGCCCCTAGCAGGAAGTGTGGGGACCCCGCGCTTGACACATGGTGACAAGTAGTGAGGGAATCTCAAAGTTGATGGGAATGACCGAGAAAACGGGAGGACCCCTCAAGTCTGGTGAGGATTGAAGCCGAGGAGGCATAATTCCCAGAGGCACACGGGCTTTGTGGAAAAGATTACTATTCCGTTTCCGTATTTGAAAGTGGGGGCTTACTAGGTCTATACATTATCCAGCTTGAATAAATAAAAGTGTAAACGTTTAACATTTTCCATTTTCTTTCTTTATTTCTATGAAGAAATAGAAACCAGGCTTTGAAAATGGAGATGTATGAAACCCTTGGAAAAGTGGGAGAGGGAAGTTACGGAACAGTAATGAAATGTAAACGTAAGGATACTGGGCAGATAGTGGCCATTAAGATATTCTATGAGAAACCAGAAAAATCTATCAACAAAATTGCAACGAGAGAGATAAAGTTTCTAAAGGTTTGCTTCTTTTGCCTTAATTGCTGTGTAAGTCAAAAGAAAAATTGTTATGAAATAAAAAATTTAAAATAGTTGAGTTAACCCATTCAACAGAAAAACCAACCTTATTGCTTACACTTTGTAATTTTATAGTACTACAAAATGTATGTGCTTCTGTATAATGTAACAGTTATGTAAATATTTGTGAATAGTTAGAAATATCGAAGTTTAATGCTTAATAAAAAAAAGTCTGTGCAAGAAATTGTGCTAGGTGCTGAGACTATACAGGGGTAAAAGGTGGTTATTTCCTCGATGACTCATAATTTAATCAGAAAGGAGAGTATATAAGACTAACACTAAATAAAAATTGGCTCATAATAAATGCCAAGTGATTGCCACAAAATTCTATTGGGCAGGGAAAGTTTCTTGGAGGAAATGGCACACATTTGGTTTTAAAGGATGTGTAGGATTTATATAAGAGGGATGAAACTATTGAGTTTCAAGTTGGGAAACAGCATAAACTTAGAAAGGCTAATGGACAATTGACAAAGAGCAAGAATAGAAAGAAAAAAGAATAGAGGCATTTGCCTATGCAGATTCCTGTGCAGAATTAGAGTTGAGATTAGTGTAGTAGATTCTAAACTCTTGTCATTTAAGTTAAGGACAGAATCAAAACTTGATTTTGTAAGATGTGGAAAGTGAAGGGGTTTTGTTTTTCCGTCAGTACTGGAGATTGAACACAGGATCTCACACCTGTTAGGCAAGTACCACTGAGCTACATCCCTAGTTCCTTTGTTTTGTTTTTCTCTTCACTTTTAAAAACACACACACACACACACACACACACACACACACACACAGCCTCCTTCTCTTCACTTTTTAAAAATTTCTTCTTTTTTAGGTATACATGAATTCCTTATTTATTTATTTATTATTTATTTTATTTTGAAGCAGGGTCTTGCTGGTTTGCACAGGCTGGCCTCAAACTTGGATCCTTCTGCCTTAGCCTCTCAAGTAGCTGGATTACACTTTTGGGCCACTGTACCTGCCTTCTTGTTTTTTAACTTTGTTGCAGTTAAGCTGATTATTTTTTCTACTTTATAGTTTAAAAAGAATAACCAATATGTGGCAAGACATGGAGAGGAAAAATGTATTTTTAATGTTACAACTATTATGCAAATTATTTAAAGATACCTTAACTTTTTTTTTCCCCCAGCCCTATTTTGAAATTTATTTAGAGACAGGATCTCACTAAATTGCTTAGCACCTCATTTTTGCTGAGGCTGGCTTTGAACTCAAGATCCTCCTGCCTCAGCCTCCCAAGCAGCTGGGATTACAGGCATGCACCACCCTGCGTGGTTAAGACACCTTAACTATTTAATTGTCTTATAGGATTTTTAATCAGCTGTAATTAATTCAACTAAGATTTCTTGGAGGGTTAAATCTAAAACTATTACTAAAATGAGTTAATTTGAACTAAAGTTTTATCTGTTAGAATTTTAGTAAATAAATTATAGATAATTAGCATGTTTGTAGAAATGTTGTCTAGTAATGGAGAAAAATAAAATTAAACAACTTGAAAAGGAGTAATGAAGCATTTCTAGGTGTTTCTTGTTTTTATTCTGATAGACACTGGGCATGGTGCAAACTTCTAATTCCAGCAACTGGGAATACTGAAGCAGGAGGATCTCGAGTTTGAGGCCAACCTCAGCAACTTACCAAGACCCTGTTGTTTCACAGTTTAAAAAAAAATTAAAGGACTGGGGATATAACTCTGGTAAATATCCCTGGGTTTAATACCTAATACCAAAAAAAAAAAAAAAGATATTTGAGAAGGTATCTGATTCTGGATGAATCTTCCCTAATTCTTATTAGCTCATGTTAATATTTCACTGTTTTCATTGCTTTTGCCTTTAAAATATAGACAGGAAGCCGGTAATTTTCCTTAGGTAAGGGATTAATGTTCTTGTGTCCAGAAGCAGTCAGTTCTTTCATTGCTGCATTACTCTGGCATCTTTCCAACCAGGGAAATTGGGAGCAAAAACAGGAAAGGAATCTGGTATTATATTTTGGCATGTTTTTCTGTTAGTCATGTTTCAAAGATTTTGGTCTCTGTAATACGAAGATATGAAGAAAAATTGAATAAAGGCAAATTTTAAAAACCAAAAGTATAGTTTTCTAATGAATACAATAATGAAAATATACCCTTTAATTTTTAGCCAAATGAATAAATATTTTTGGTAACTTGAAACAATGGTTAAATATTTCAGAATTGATTGTAATAAGGTCAATGTAAAAAATATATTAAAGTTAATTTTTTAATATTTATTTTCTGAGCTGATACACACTTTTTTTTTTTTTAACTGGGGGTTGACCCAAGGTCTGGCAATTACCCAGTCTGGCTTGAACTTGAGATCCTTCTGCCTCTACCTCCCAAGTAGCTGGGATTACAGGTGTCCTCTACTGTACCTGATTTACATGCCATTTTTGACAATATATTTTAAAACTATTTCCACAATTAGTTGTACCATTACAAAAGCTGTTTTGTGCTTCATAGTCTAGACAATGAACAAGAATTACCACACATGATTGCATATTTTTGTAAAGTCCCTGTGGTTATAAATTGATATCTCTTATATCTGAAGGTTTTCTAGATAGTTTAATATTTTGCACTCTGAAAAATTTATAATTTCCCCTGAAATTAATGGATTTACTCTCTAGAGTTTAAGACTCAAATTAGAAAATAATTAATTTGCATAAATTCAGATTACTTACTTAATGGTGTTGAAATCCATCCTTATTTGAAAATATAAGGACCTTGGGGGCGGAGATATAGCTCAGTGGTAGAGTGTGTGCTTAGCTTGTGCAAGGCCCTGAACTGGTTCCCCAGTTCAAAACTATAACAACAAAACAATCAGAAAACATAACAACCTAAGTGTCATATGTTAAATTTAACCATAAATCAAGTTTAAAAATTTGAAGACATTTCTCAGCATACTAAGTTTCATTATAGTACATTGTTTCTAAATTTTTAAAATAAATAATCAAATGCCAACTTGATGTAAATTCTATAAATAGTTATCATGAAATACCTTAAAATTTTTCTTAAAATAAGAATTGAAACTAGTCACTTGAGAAATTTTTTTGAAATACATGGAGGAAAAGAAGCTGAGAATATTTAAAAGTTACATAGATATTGTATGTACATGTTACCATATTTGAAATAATTTATTAAAAGTCTGTTTCTTTTGTCAATAGCAATTTCGTCATGAAAACCTGGTCAATCTGATTGAAGTTTTTAGACAGAAAAAGAAAATTCATTTGGTATTTGAATTTATTGACCACACAGTATTAGATGAATTACAATATTATTGTCATGGACTAGAGAGTAAACGACTTAGAAAATACCTCTTCTAGATCCTTCGAGCAATTGAATATCTTCACAATAATAATGTAAGTGCTTCATAATAAGCCAAACTATAGGATGGATCATACTTACTTCTTTGCATGATTAATAAATTTAATGTTGAAAGCAGGACGTTTTAAATAATATACTGTGGTTACTTTGGAAATTAGAGTTTCCCATCTCGCTCAGGGTTTGTTGTAGTGGCTGTGACTATTTGTTTAGTTGCATTCCTGAACTAATTCTTTGAAGTCTATATTCTTTGTCATGTATGTCCTCTGAAATCTCTGTTCAGTTAGCTTAGAGGTTAGTTACCAAGCAGACAGGCTTTTTAAAGTTAATTAATATGAAGTCCTGCAAATATCACCACAGTCCTATTATAAAATATTTTCACCACTCCAAAAAGATTCCTCTTGCTCATTTCACTCAACCCTAATATCTACCCCCATTCCAGGCAGCCAAGAATCTACCTTTTGGCTAGAGATACACCTTTTAAGATATTTATTATAAATGAAATGATATAATATGTGGCCTTTATCATATGGTTTCCTTCACTTACCATAAATTTTTGAAATTCATCTTTGTTGTATGCATTGCTACTTCATTTCTTTTTAATTGCTGAATGATATTCCATTTTATGGATATACCACATTTGTTTATCCATACACCAGTGGATAGACATATGGATTGTTTCCGATTTGGGGCTCTTATAGATAATATTGCTCTGAAAATTCATGTGTAGTCTTTGTATGGATGTACATTTTTAATTTTCATGGGTGTATATCCAAGATGGATCACATGGTTAGTTTTATTTATTTTTATTTGAGATTGTTGTTATTGTTGTTTTATTTGTTTGTACTGGGAATTAAGCACCTAAGGGGACTTTACCACTTAGCTGTAACCCCAGCCCTCTTAATTTTATATTTTATTTTGAGCTGAGGCTGCCCTTGGACTTGAAATCCTGCTGCCTCAGCTTTCTGAATTACTAGGATCACAGGTATGTGCCACCACATCCAGCCTGTATTTTTTAAAATTTTTTTTAAATTTAAATTACAATTGTTTGTATTATTCTTAAACCACAATCTTTTACTATTTTCTTTTTTAAAGTTTGTTCTAATTAGTTGTACATGACAATAGAATGTACTGACACATCATACATAAATGGAGTATAATTTCTCATTCTTATGTTTGTACATGATGTAGAATCACAGCAGTCCTGTAGTCATATATGTACATAGGGTAATCCTTTTCTGATACACTTCCCCTCCCTTCACTCCCCGCTACTTAAACTAAAGCAACTCTATTCTTCTCTAGTGTCCCCTCCACATTGTGAATTAGCATCCACATATCAGAGAAAACATTCTGCCTTTGGTTTTTCCTGTGTTGTTTTTAAAGAGACGACCAAATTGTTTTCCAAAGTGACTATCATTTTGAATTCCCACCAGCAATGGGTTCCATTTCTTCCACTGACGCCCCAATATTTGTTAATGTCATTGTGTGTGTGTGCATGCACTCTAGAAATCTAACCCAGGGGCTTGTGCGTGTTAGGTGCTTTACCACTGGCCATTACCCCCAGCCCTATTATTGTATGTATGTATGTATGTATGTATTTATTTATTTATTTATGGTACTAGGGATTGTACCCAGGGACACTTTACTACTGAGCTACATCTCCAGCCTTCTTCATTTTTTGTTGGGGGGCCCAGGATCTAAGTTGCTTAGGACTTCATTAAGTTGCAGAAGTAGGGGCTGAGGCTGTAGCTTAGTGGTAAAGTGCTTGCCTCACATGTGTGAGGCACTGGGTTCAATCCTCACCACCATATAAAAATAAATAAAGATACTGTGTATTCATCTGCAACTAAATAAATATTAAAAAGTTGCAGAGGTAGAGGTTGGCCTTGAACTTGCTGTCCTCATGCCTCAGCCTTTGGAATCACTGAGATTATAGGTGTATGCCACTGCACCTGGCTTATTATTGACTTTTTAATTGTTGCTATTCTAGTAGGTGTAAAATGGCATCTTTTGTGTGTGGAGGGTTAATTTTCTTTATTCATAGTGCAATTATCTATGTACAAAATCCTATAAAATATACAACAAAGCTAACAACTATTAAGTGAATTTATCAAGGTTGAGGAATTCAAGATCAACATACCAAAATCAGTTGTATTTCTATATATTAGTAACAATCAGAAATTCAAATTTACAAATATCATTTACAAAATACGAAATAATAGGGAAAATTTGACAAAAGATGTTCAAAACTTGTACAGTGAAAACTAAACATTGATAAGAAATATTAAAGATCATCTAAACAAATGAAGAGAAATTGCTTTTATGGAAGTCTCTATATTATGATGAAAGATCAAGGAAGATGCTTCAAAACAGAATTGTAGGGCTGGAGTTGTGGCTCAGTGGCAGAGCGCTTGCCTGTGTGAGGCACTGGGTTCAAATCCCAATATCACATACAAATAATAAATGAATAAAATAAAGGTCAGTCAACAACTAAAAAAAAACTTTAAAAATTCCAGAATTGTAAAAGTCAGAATTCAGAGAGTGTTTGGTTTCTAATAATATTCTCCCTGTAGTAATAGTGTTGGTTGCTGAAAAGACTGAGAATGTTAAGGAATGGAATGAGAGACTCTTCATGCCCCATGTTTATAACATTAAGGTGTTTGATGGGTATGTGGTGGGCAGAATATGTGAAGTAGTATCATAATGTGCTTATTTATTTCTATTTTCATGCACATTATATACTCAGACCTTGACATAGTGACTGGCATATAGCAGGAACTCAATAACAACTGTGGAAATAAAAAAGGATTAATGTAGTTTGACAGATACAACCTTAAGGAAGCTCAATTAGAAAGGCTTACCCTAAGTTATTTATTTAGTTATTTTGGCTATTTATGGAGGAAGACTGAGGCCAAACAAGAGCAACTTCCAAAGATTTATGGCAGTAGTTTGTATGAACTTTGAAAGATCTCAGATTTCTAATACTGAGACATTTTCACTCATGCTATTACACTTTGCAGATGATGAGTGTATGTCTGTATCATTCATCTGATTAAATTTAAATGCCTTCTTTGCTGTAGGCATTACATTGGACACTGAGAATATTGCTTGAACAAAGCATGTATCTTGCCCTCATGTAATTTACAGTACACTGGGAGTTTCAGACAAGTAAATAATTGACAGTTCAGCATGATAAATATTGTGAAAGGGGAAGTACACATGATGTGAATGTATGGAAGAATAAACATTTAAGCTTATATCCAAGAAAATGGTTGGCCAGGCAACTGGAACAACATCAACAAATGCATAGAGACTGGGAAATTAATATTGGCTCTGGCAAATTTGGAAACTAATATTCTATGGACAAGGGAGGGGAGGTTGAGAAGGTAGGCAGGGGCCAAATCTTATAAGTCCTTTCAAGCCAATTTTTGGAGTTTGATATTTATCCTATGGGATGGGGAATCCTTAAAGGGTGACAAACAGAGAAGTGATATGATCACACATGTGATTTTAGAATAGTACTGTGACTTCGTTGTGGATGTAGAGTGGAAGGGATCAGAATGGATTCAGGAAGAGCAATTGATAGTTGTGTAGTTTTGGTGAGAGAGCTGAGGAGATTTGAGCTAGGAAGATTGTAATAGTGTGAAGGATGGGAAAAAGGCCTTGGTTTTTGGCCTGAGCCATGGGGTCAGTGGTGGCTCCACTCATTGAAATAATGTATTATTGAGAATGAGTAGGTTTAGGGGAGAAGGAGATGCATTTAGCTTTGGATTTGCTGAATTTGAGGGGCCTGTGGTCAGTCTTGTGGGATTTCTTGTGGACTTTCACTCCTGGAAAGTAAGAGAGAGAGATCTTGGTGAGAAACAGAAATGTAGAAATCATTAATGTATGGATAGTTACTAAAGCTTATGAGTAGATGAACCATATATAAAATCAACTCAAAGTTGACTAAAAATTTAAATATAAGACCTGAAACTAAAATTTTCTTTACTAGAAGAAAAAGTAGGAGGAGACTCCATGACACTGATCTGGGCTGAGATATATGTCTCCAAAAGCACATGCAGCAAAAGCAAAAATAGACAAATGGAATTACATTAAACTAAAAGCCTTCTTTCAGTTTAATTTCTTAACCAAAGAAACAACCTGCAGAGTGAAGAGACAACCCACAGAAGGGGAGAAATGTTTGAAAATAATACCTCTGATGTTGACTTAACATTCAAAATATGTAAAGAATTTAAACAATGCAACAGATAAACTGATTTAAAAATGGACAAAGGATATAAACAGATATTTCTCAGCCAGGCTCGGTAGCACTTGCCTTTAATCCCAGTGGTCCTATAATTCCAGCAGCTCAGGAGGCTGAGGCAGGAGGATTGCAAGTTCATAGCCAGCCTCAACAATTATAGTGAGGCCCTGAGCAACTTATCGAGACCCTGTCTCAAAATAAAAAATAAAAAAGGGCCGTGGATATGGCTCACTGATTAAGCACCCTGCGTTCAATACCCAGTAAAAGGAAAAAAAAAAAAAGTCATACAACCAGGCTCAGTGTAGCATGTCTGTAATCCCAGCTACTCTAGAAGCTGAGGCATGAGTGTCATAATTTCAAGACCAATCTTGGGAACTTAGACTATTTCAAAATTTAAAAAGGTGGGAAGGAGGGGACAGTAGCTCAGTGGTAGAGCACCCTCTGGGTCCAATCCCTAGTATGAGGAAAAAAGAAAAGAAGAGAACCTTTGCACAATGTTGGTGGGAATGCAAATTAGTATAGACATTATATAAAACAGCATGGTGGTTCCCCAAAAATAGAAATTATGGGCTGAGGGATAGAGTACATGCCTAGCATGTGTAAAGCCCTGGATTCAATCCCCAGAAGTAAAATAAATAAGTAAAAAAAAAAAATAAACTTTCATATGCTCTATCAACACCACTAATATATATCCAAAGGAAATGAAATCAGTATGTCGAAGATACATCTATACTCTCTTGTTTATTGCAGCATTATTGTTTTTTAAAAATTTTTTTAGTTGTCAGTGGACTTTATTTATATGCAGTGCTGAGAATCGAACCCAGTGCCTCACACATGCTAGGCAATCGCTCTGAGCAACAACCCCAGCCTACATTATTCTTCTTTAAAATATTTTTTTTAGTTGTAGATGGACACAATATCTTTTTTCATTTATTTACTTTTATGTGGTGCTGAGGATTGAAACCAGAGCCTTGCATGTGCAAGGCAAGCACTCTACCACTGAGCTACAGGTCCAGCCCGGCAGCATTATTCTTAATAACCAATAAATGGAATTAAAACCAAAATGAAATAAGGCACAGGATAAATATAATGTGATTTCACTTATATGTGGAATCTAAACAAGTTGAACTCAGAGTGAATAATGAATAGTTGGGTAGAGAGTATAAGAATATATCTTCAAGAGGGTTAGCTGTGAAAGAAATGAGAAGGACAGTAACTGGAATGGGCCATGGGGATAAAGGAAAGTTAAAATTTCATAAGTGCTTTTGATCTTATAGAAATGTGATTTACCTTTTTAGTATTATGTCTATCCTGGCTATCCTTCCTTCCTTCCTTCCTTTCTTCCTTCCTTCCTTCCTTCCTTCCTTCCTTCCTTCCTTTCTTTCTTTCTTTCTTTCTCTCTCTCTCTCTCTCTCTCTCTCTCTCTCTCTCTCCCCCCCCCTCTCTTTCTTTCTTTTTTGGTACTGGGAATTGAACCTAGGTGTACTCTACCACTGAGCTACATTCCCAACTCTTTTTATTTTTTATTTTGAGACAGGGTCTCACTAAGTTGCAGAGGCTGGCTTTGAACTTGCAATCCTCCTGCTTCAGCCTCCCAAGTAGCTAAGATTACAGGCATAAAACACCATGCTAGGCAGGTTTTATTTAATTTTCAAGTGATAGATAGGTAAGAATTGAAAATATGTAAATATTTTTACATGTGCTAAGGAAATAAATTCATTGTCTTAACTAGATTTTCTCAGTGTAATTTTTGAGAGATTTTCTAGAAAATGAAACCTTATTTTAATGTATTTCATCTTCTGTTTGTTTTTTAGATTATTCACCGAGATATAAAACCTGAGAATATTTTAGTATCACAGTCAGGAATTACTAAGCTCTGTGATTTTGGTTTTGCACGAACACTAGCAGCTCCTGGGGACATTTATACAGACTATGTGGCCACACGCTGGTATAGAGCTCCAGAACTAGTATTAAAAGATACTTCTTATGGAAAGTATGTATATTTTGGGAATCTGCCTGGCCTTCCCAAGGCATCTCTTTTTTGCCCCTAATACTGATATTCTCTGCCCTCTGGATCTAGATTGGGGCAAAGAAGAGGGACACTTCTAAAGGTAATAAAGATCCTATGAGCACCTGTACTGCTGGCAGCTGCTGTTGTGCTTAACCTCTGGTCAAATAGCTACAGCACCAGGAGACAGAGGCAGACGTCTCAGGGTATATCCATGCTTGCTTTAAGCTGAGCCATACCTTTGGAGATCTGCCCCCTCTGTTTATCTTTGGTCTCTACATTTTGCAAAGGTTTTAAATCATTTACCTCCCTCTGCCAGTGTTATAATAGGATCTACCAAGTTTCCTGTTTCCTGGAAAAATGGCACCCTCTTTGCAAAGACTGGCAAATAGTAATTTTTAAATTGTACTGTTCTCAATGACTCAAAAAGGAGCATGGTCTCAGTCTAATGTAAAATAACTATCTAAAATACAAATAATCAGTCTTTTTTTTTTTTGCTATTAATTCCATTTTATTTTATAAGGGTCTTTGTCAAGTTTATCAGTTTGAAAACAATCCATTCATAATCACCACTTAAAGACAAAATCTCCTATAGACTAATGATTTCCATTCTGCTACCTACAGTTCACCTTACTCTTTGCTCTATGATAGCCACACTTCATTTCACAGGATCTGAACTATACAATTATGTATCAGAGACAAAATATTTTTCAAGTTTGCTTTCAAATGATACCTACAAAGAAGAAATGAAGTTTTCAAGTTTACAGAAAAACCATACTACAACAATTGACCAATATAAATATCTTAATACTTATTCTGTTCTATTGATAAGAATACTAATGCATATGCCCCCACCTGTACTTTCCCTATGCTATCATTCTGACACTTAAGAATATCTCAACTTGCAACCAAGATTTACAACCACTGTTCCTATCAATCAAATGGTGATGCACCAAAATCCCAATTCTCATGAATTTTTACATATTGAAATTACATTATTTACTTAAGACTAAAGAACTGGGCCTTACTTTATAAAAAAACAAAGATAGCCACATCAGTTTCATCCATATATATGATACTACCTATTCAATTTATTAAAAATTGTAATAAACATAATCAAACTAGTGCTCCAAACTTATGCTGTTCAAGTGGAAGACACTACAAGAGAAGACACAATAGAGACTGCCTTGCAATAAGAAGTACAAATTCCTTCTATAGAAATGGGAGAAATAAAAGGACAAATCTAGTTGTCTAAAAGACAATTCACTGTACACATTTTATTTACAGTTTTGTACACTGTCTTAATATGAATGGGACCGCTTTTCTACTTGAGCCATTTTTAACCAAAGCAAAATAACCTAAGTAATACAAAGTGTTAAAATACAGCATAAAGATACAAAAACAGACATACTAATTCTAGTTAGGAATGTAATTATGATGTTACATTTTTTTATAATCCACAATTATGTTTAGGAAATCACACAAACATAGATCACTGATTTGAATGAAATGCATAAATTTGTAGCAAAGTTTTGTAGTTACAAAAAACAAAAAAATTACCAAAGAATGCACAAAATTAATGTTTATTCCACCTTTGTGTCATATTCCTGGATCCTTCACCAATGTTACATGAGGAAAAACAAAAGCAAAACAAATGGAAAACTGAAATCAGAATCACTAATGTTATCAAGTAGGGAAACAAATAAATTAAAATCTAGCAGCCATCAGCAAGAGTACAGCAAAGATAATGCTGTCAAAAGAAACAAAGAAAATTGCTAGAAAACTGTATGCATCATACTCTTTCAAACCAGCAAAATATGCCCCTGCATACAATGGAACATAAACTCAATTTTTTTCCTATTAAGGTATAGAAACGCAAGTTCTTTTGAATATTGTGGATGGGTAAAACTTGTTTGTAATGGTAATTCTACTAAGCTAATACAGAGTGGGCCAGGAACACATTTATGGATTCTGGGGATGATGTGGACTGTGAATTCTTTGATTGGGATAGTGGACACTATAATAAAAATTAAAAAAAAAAAATGAACACAGAAGTACAAGACAAAGGCGAATGAGACTTCTCTTATATCTGAGTAACATTTAGATGGAATCAAATTTAAATGCAGTCCACTCTGCTTTTGAAGAGGCTTTGGTTCAGCTCCCAAATCTCGATTGCTTGACGCAGTCTCCTATGAGAATACTCAGAAGGTGTCTTCTTAAACAACAAACCTATTTTTAGTGGTGGAGCCGCTCTTAGTAGCTGTGTCTGCATGGGACTGATAACCAATCACTATCTTTGGAGGAAGTCCTAACCTTTCCTTGTATACTCTCCCTATATGTGTAACAGCCTCTCTGTTTTCACATTCAGTAGTCCATATTGCTATCTTATCACCTTTAGCTCTAACATTAACAACAGCTCCACATACATCATCACTGTAGTCATCAAAAGATTCTCCAATAAGGCACAGCAGTGTCTCTAGCCAAAAACGATCGAGGTCACTTCGTCTCTGCTGTTTGTTCAATGTAATGAGCCATCTTCCGCCCCGTTTGTTTTTCTCGTCTTCCCACATAGGCTCAATACCATCCTTAAAAAGTGAGTAGTCACAGCCAGGCATTAAATTACTAGACAACTGGATATGGTTGTATAGAGCCCAAAAGTCTTCAACAGTATCAAACTTAGAGATCAGTCGAAGGTTTGCTTGCCAAGTTTTACTTTTATCATTTTTAAAAAACCAGAGTGCCCATCTGTTCTGTAGAGGATGTTTTATATAGTGTTCTGGGTTAGCAACCTCCTGATTAGATTCTGTTTTCTCCTCTTCTGTAGGCGGGGGATTAGGAGAAGGGGTGGTTTCCGGTTCCACAGTCGCCATCTTCAAATAATCAGTCTTGAAGAACATAAAGGGGCAATGGTATACAATTTTCTACCACGCGGCCTGCGCAGTGGTTTCATTAATGAGGTTCTAGGCATAAAGTTAGTTAGACGAGATCGAAATAAAAACACAAGACTCAATTACCTTAATTCTATTGCTAGGTCCGAGATGGCTCCCCTCTCTGGTTCGCTCCTCTAGCCGCCCAGCAGGGCAGCAAGGATTACTCAGGGCTAGCAGGAGAGAGAGAGCGAGCACGCCGGGGAGTAGCCTTTTATTAGGGAACCAGAGATTCAGGGGAGAATTCCATCCAATGAAGGTTGAGGGGGGGCTGCACTCCAAGGTCAGGGTCAGCGATTGGGTCCCCGGGGTCAGTGGTCAGGCACACCCCCACACGGATGGGCTCTCTCATCAGGAGAGGGCCGGGAAAAACTTCCACTTATGCCAAAGTGCCTCAGACCCTCAACGGGAGGCACCCGATCACGTGTGAGAATGGCTCCCAACATATTCCCCCTTTTTTGTCTTAAAAATGAGGCGGCGGTTCATTCTCTGGAGTTCCTGGATTCTTGATTGGAAGACTCGCCATCCTATAGTTACAATACAAAAGAGAATTAACAGCAAAGAGAATAATCCAATAATGTACCAAGCGGAGTGTTTAAGAATATTTCCAGGGTTGAATCCATTTAACTCCTTCAATATTTGGTTAGCCAAAGAAGAAGGATCTGAAAAATCAGCTTTATTATTTTGAATGTCTTGGATATGGTGATGAAGTTCCAGAATATCCAAGCTATTATTACTATTTTGCCAAATACCTAATAAATGGTTTTTAACTTTCTCCCAATCCCAGAGAGAAGCATTGTACTTGGCAGCTGTAACACATACATACTTATAATTAGCATGGCATTTAAGCCTCTCCTTAAATTTTAAGGCTGAAAGTTCATTACCTATGTCTATAACAGTTGCCTCTAAGGCATTTAATTTAGTTTCAATCCTTTCATCAATATTTACTTGATTACGCAGAGCCTTGGAAGTATTTTGAGCTAAATTATTAAGAAATTTTGCATGCTGAATATTTTGAGACAACGTCAGAGACGCAGAGACAGTTGAGGCAATAAATGAGACCAGTGCTAAGACACCAACTATTATGACTCCAATAGCACGTTTAGGTCTTGTTAGCTGAGCATGAATTTGCTGCAAGACTTGTAAACCAGCATCAGCATACTATGGCTCTGAAATATTAGCAGGTAATAAAACAAAAGAGGGCTGATGAAGTATCAGTACTCCTTTTACTCCATTGTACCTAGTAATACAATTGGTTAGGTTGCACTTATTACAAGCAATAACATATCTGTCACCCATCCATTTAACTTTTACATTTCCAATAATTAAAACATAAGGAGATTGGACACAAGCTCTTAAGCCATAGCAAGATCCCTCTTTACAGTTCTTGCCGACAAATTTTGGTAAAGGCTTATCTGTAAAATGTAAATACTCTGAGGCAGCAATTAAGCGCCAAATATCTTTTTGAATACCTCCTTCACTATAAGTCAAAATATTACTGACAAATCCTGCAGGTGTCATAGCAGAATTTCTTCGTAATTGTCTTTTATCAATCTTTGGAGACCAGTCTAAAATATACCCACTATCTTTAGACACCTTATGTTGTACAGGAAAGGCATTTACACAATCCATCCATTTAGGAAAGGTGTCGATCTCAATTATAGAACTATTTGGACAGTGGGATATCTGTGGAGGTTTTGCAGAAATGACTGGCTTGTTATGGGAAAGTCCCATTTTAATTACTGATCTAATATTAAGTTTTAAGTCCCCATAAATAGAATTATTTGTCAATCTAGGTTTACCAATCGCTGTCTTTTCTTCAAATGATACTTTCAGACAGCCAGCATGTTTATCATGTGACCAACACAAGGGTAATTGGGCACTGTAGCCAGAATAATTAAATCTAGTCACATGATGGGGAGTAATATGAGTATCTGTAAATCCTCCCATCATGAGTGAGTCATTAGTAAATACTGGAATAGATTCTCCAGTCCACACAGCTGGATTTACCAGGGGTGGATCTGGGGAATATGTCCAATAAGTGTCTACTTGATTCCCTTTTACCTAACAGCCCAGTAGGGCAATTACTGTCGCTACCATCAAGACTGGGGTCCTGTTTTTTCCTAGGCGTCGAAGTATTTGGGAAGCCTGGGTTGTTAGCTTCTTTACGTCTTTCCACGAAATCAGCTTTTCGACTGGTTCAATCTGGTCTTTCTTCATCCTTTTCCGAAATCTCCTCCTTCTGGGTAGTGGCTCCTCTGGGTTGATCCTCAGTCGCTGGAATCTGGGTTCTATCTCCTCCATGTCTGATAGCACATTCAGGCACCCAAATAGGACGGAAGGCACCTTCTGGGAAGATACAAGCATGGCCTTTTCCCCACATTATTACCGGATCTGGTCCCTTCCACTGACCAGTCTGTAAGTCTTTCCACAGAACTCTGCCTAAGGGGCCTGTTACTGAAGGAGACATTTGTCTCTCAGCAGCAGTGTGACCTTCTGCATCACAGTTTAAAAAATTTAAAACAAACAAGGCATGATTAAGGCTATTTTGGGGAGTGACAATCCTATTCCCCCCTTTTAATTTTTGTAATTGAAGCTTAATAGATAAATGAGCTCGTTCCACAATGGCTTGACCTTGGGGGTTATAAGGAATTTCTGTTTTATGATTAATTTTAAACTCTTTTGACAAAATTGTTGAAAAGAAGAGCTTACGTAAGCTGGAGCATTATCTGTTTTAATCTGCATAGGGCACCCTAAAACGGAAAAAGCTGCTAAGCAATGAGAAATTACATGTTGAGCATTTTCCTTAGTATGTGCTGTGGCAAAAATAAATCTAGAATAAGTGTCCACTATGACATGCACATAACATTGCTTACCAAATTGAGGAATATGAGTTACATCCATTTGTCATATCTGATTTGGTTTTAATCCACGGGGATTTACCCCTGATGGCGGAGATGGAGTGTGAATAACACACTTTGGGCATTGGCTTACAATCTGACGAGCTTGTTCTCTGGTAATACTAAATTTTTTACGTAAGCTAGAAGCATTTTGATGGTGCAAGGAATGGGAAGCTAGTGCACAGTCATATGAAGACATCTGTTGACAAAAGGCTACTAACTTATCAATTTTGTCATTACCTGAAACTAGAGGTCCAGGAAGATTAGTATGGGCTCGAATGTGTCCTATGAAACATGGGTACTTTCGCATTAGCATTGTCTTTTGTAAATTATGAAATAATTCAAATAACTCTTGTGATGAAGTAAACCCAATCATTGAAGTTTCAATATTTTTGGTAACTCCGACTGCATATAAGCTGTCAGAATAAATATTAATAGGCTCATTTGAAAAGTAATCTAAGGCACAGATCAGAGCTTGAAGCTCTGCTTTTTGGGCAGAAGTATAAGAAGTTTATATCACCTCTGTGTGAACACGACTGAAAAAACCTGCCTTACCGGAGTTAGAACCATCTGTGAATACCGATAAGGCTCCCTCTATTGGATAAGTTCGTACAATTTTTGGAAAAATGAGTGATGTTAATGATGCAAATTGTACAATCTTATCACGAGGATAATGGCTATCTATCTGTCCAGGGAAATCAGCAAAAGCTATCTGCCAATAGTTAGAAGTTTGAAAAAGCCAGTTAGTTTGTTGAGCAGAAAATGGAATAATTATGATATCAGGCTCAGATCCAATTAATTGTAAAATCCTAGTTCTACCTTTAATTACTAATTGAGCTATAGAATCATGAAAAGGAATTAATGTTTTTTGAGGAGAGTGGGATAAATAAATCCACTCAATAACTCCTAATCTTTGCCATATGGCTCCTGTTGGGGTATGTTCAGTTGGAAATATTAATAAATACACTATTTCTTTAGGATCTATTCTAGTAAGCTGTGCATTTTTAATTGCAACTTCAACTTTTTTCAAGGCTGCCTTAGCTTCCAAAGTTAGCTGACGTGGAGAGGTTGGAGAAGGATTCCCTTGTAATATCTGAAATAAAGGACTTAACTCAGAAGTAGTTAGTTTTAAGGATGGCTTTAGCCAATTAATATCTCCCAATAATTTTTGAAAATCGTTAAGGGTACGTAACTCCTTAACTCTTATCTGAAGATTTTGAGGACGGATTGTACGTCCTTGAATTATCTGGCCTAAATATTGAAAAGGAGACACCTTTTGAATTTTTTGAGGAGCTATACATAAACCCATTGCTGTAAGTGAAGCCTCTAACTGAGTAAAAATTTCTGAAAGTGTCTCTGGATTAGCATGAGCCAATAATATATCATCCATAAAATGAATAATATATGCATCAGGAAAGCTATTCCTTATGGGATCTATTGCCTGATCAACGTATTTTTGACACAGTGTAGGACTATTACGCATTCCCTGAGGAAGAACCTTCCAGCAATATCTCTTAACAGGTTCCTTAAAATTAATTGCTGGGACAGTGAAAGCAAACCTTTCACAATCTTCAGGATGCAACCTTATAGAGAAAAAGCAGTCTTTTAAATCTATTACCATCAAGCTATAATCTAATGGCTGTGGGGGAGGGAAGTCCTGGCTGTAATGATCCCATAGGCTGAATTGCATGATTTATTGCCCTTAAATCCTGTAGTAATCTCCAATTTCCTGACTTTTTCCTAATAACAAAAATAGGTGTGTTCCAAGGACTAAGCGTTGGTTCAATAGACCTAACAGCCTGAAATTGTTCCTCAACTAATCTATGAATTATTTTAAGTTTTTCCCCTGAGATGGGCCACTGAGAAATCCATATAGGCTCCTCTGTGAGCCAGGTGATTTTTTCAGCTGTCTTAGGGATTGGGGAAGTGCTCAGGGCCCCTAGTAAAAATTTTGGTTTGGAGCATTTACTAATCTTTGTCGTGGAGACTGGCTTGTAAACAGATACTCTTCCTGAAAGGTCTCCCTGTCATCTCTAGGAAAATACCTCTGATTAACTTCCTCAACTGACCTTATAGAATTTGGAGTAACTAATAATAATCCCATTTTGGTTAAAATATCTCTTCCCCATAGGTTAGCTGGTAAAGACTCTAACACATAAGGCTTAAATACTCCACTGTTCCCATCAGAATCTTCCCAATGGAGATAGTTGGCACTTTGAGCAGGCTGTGAAACCTGTCCTATTCCCTCTAGGTTAGCTGGTGCTACATGCAAAGGCCAGTTTCTAGGCCAAAACCGACTAGACAATACCGAAATATCGGCTCCTGTGTCGATTATTCCTAGAAAATTTTTATTATTAATTCTAAGTTTTAATAAAGGGCGTTCTTGTCTTACTAACTGTGACCAATATACTCTGTCTGGCTGCTTAGAAACTGAATCTGCCAGCAGGTGCCTTTCAGAGACACAAGGCAATAATATTAATTGGGCAAAAGTATCCTTTGGGGTGAGTCTTAGGGGATAATTGGCTTTTACAGTAACATATAGCTGTTCTTTAAATCCTGAATCTATCACACCAGGTATTACCTCAATGGCTCCCTTCAAATTATTTCATCCCAAAATTAAACCTACAGTATTATCAGGAAGCGGCCTGAAAATCCCAGTAGGAATTTGTTCTGGCCCCGTTTCAGGATTTAATTCAACTGTCCTTGAAGGTCCTAAGAAAACTGTCTGTGATCTTTGTCCCTGTCCCGGTAAAAATCGCGGACTGTTCTGGTCGGCGCCAGTGACGTCACACTGTGCGACCTTCCCTGGAATTCCCCATATTGTTGCTCGGCTCCCGCCAGGAGGGAATGATGGCGGCGAGAAGGTGGGCTCATCCACGCCATCTGAATCCTCCGCATGGCGCTGCGAGTTTAAGTTCACATTTCGAACCTTTGGCTTGGCCCTTAGTGCCTTTGTTTTTAAAGGGCTTAAGGGAAAGGGAATTAACTTAGCCTCAGGCTGATTCTCCATTTGAATAGACCTAACAGCTCGTTGAATGCCTTTTAAAAGGTCCTCAGGGGGCCACGAACTCTGGCCCATATATTCAAAAAGACAAACTTCTAGAGCTGTCCATGTTTTCTGTATATTTTCAATGCCTCCAGGTAATTCATTAGAAATACAAACTCTCTGTAATTTCCTTCCTAATTTCTCCCAAGTAAGTAAATTTGGAGATTCCTGTTCGCAAAACCAAGGACAATATTCACCTACAATCTTTAAAAATTGTAATAACTGAGTTTTCTTTATCTGTTTCCCTTTCTGATTAATTATACTGTCTAAAATAGTCAGGTACATTTCCTTATCAGTAGAAGTTGAGTTTCCCATTTTAATTAATTTAATGTCTCTTTCCTTCAATAACTCCAGGTACTTTTGTGACCCAAACGTCACCTCTTCCTTTATCTTTATCTTTTTCCTTTATTTCTTTATTTCCTTTTTCCTTATCCTTATATCTTTTTTCCTTATCTTTATAGCGCGCTCCCACTCAATCTAACTAATCTAGAATGCTCCACGTTGGGCGCCAAATCTACCACGCGGCCTGCGCAGTGGTTTCATTAATGAGGTTCTAGGCATAAAGTTGGTTAGACGAGATCGAAATAAAAACACAAGACTCAATTACCTTAATTCTATTGCTAGGTCCGAGATGGCTCCCCTCTCTGGTTCGCTCCTCTAGCCGCCCAGCAGGGCAGCAAGGATTACTCAGGGCTAGCAGGAGAGAGAGAGCGAGCACGCCGGGGAGTAGCCTTTTATTAGGGAACCAGAGATTCAGGGGAGAATTCCATCCAATGAAGGTTGAGGGGGGGCTGCACTCCAAGGTCAGGGTCAGCGATTGGGTCCCCGGGGTCAGTGGTCAGGCACACCCCCACACGGATGGGCTCTCTCATCAGGAGAGGGCCGGGAAAAACTTCCACTTATGCCAAAGTGCCTCAGACCCTCAACGGGAGGCACCCGATCACGTGTGAGAATGGCTCCCAACATATTCCCCCTTTTTTGTCTTAAAAATGAGGCGGCGGTTCATTCTCTGGAGTTCCTGGATTCTTGATTGGAAGACTCGCCATCCTATAGTTACAATACAAAAGAGAATTAACAGCAAAGAGAATAATCCAATAATGTACCAAGCGGAGTGTTTAAGAATATTTCCAGGGTTGAATCCATTTAACTCCTTCAATATTTGGTTAGCCAAAGAAGAAGGATCTGAAAAATCAGCTTTATTATTTTGAATGTCTTGGATATGGTGATGAAGTTCCAGAATATCCAAGCTATTATTACTATTTTGCCAAATACCTAATAAATGGTTTTTAACTTTCTCCCAATCCCAGAGAGAAGCATTGTACTTGGCAGCTGTAACACATACATACTTATAATTAGCATGGCATTTAAGCCTCTCCTTAAATTTTAAGGCTGAAAGTTCATTACCTATGTCTATAACAGTTGCCTCTAAGGCATTTAATTTAGTTTCAATCCTTTCATCAATATTTACTTGATTACGCAGAGCCTTGGAAGTATTTTGAGCTAAATTATTAAGAAATTTTGCATGCTGAATATTTTGAGACAACGTCAGAGACGCAGAGACAGTTGAGGCAATAAATGAGACCAGTGCTAAGACACCAACTATTATGACTCCAATAGCACGTTTAGGTCTTGTTAGCTGAGCATGAATTTGCTGCAAGACTTGTAAACCAGCATCAGCATACTATGGCTCTGAAATATTAGCAGGTAATAAAACAAAAGAGGGCTGATGAAGTATCAGTACTCCTTTTACTCCATTGTACCTAGTAATACAATTGGTTAGGTTGCACTTATTACAAGCAATAACATATCTGTCACCCATCCATTTAACTTTTACATTTCCAATAATTAAAACATAAGGAGATTGGACACAAGCTCTTAAGCCATAGCAAGATCCCTCTTTACAGTTCTTGCCGACAAATTTTGGTAAAGGCTTATCTGTAAAATGTAAATACTCTGAGGCAGCAATTAAGCGCCAAATATCTTTTTGAATACCTCCTTCACTATAAGTCAAAATATTACTGACAAATCCTGCAGGTGTCATAGCAGAATTTCTTCGTAATTGTCTTTTATCAATCTTTGGAGACCAGTCTAAAATATACCCACTATCTTTAGACACCTTATGTTGTACAGGAAAGGCATTTACACAATCCATCCATTTAGGAAAGGTGTCGATCTCAATTATAGAACTATTTGGACAGTGGGATATCTGTGGAGGTTTTGCAGAAATGACTGGCTTGTTATGGGAAAGTCCCATTTTAATTACTGATCTAATATTAAGTTTTAAGTCCCCATAAATAGAATTATTTGTCAATCTAGGTTTACCAATCGCTGTCTTTTCTTCAAATGATACTTTCAGACAGCCAGCATGTTTATCATGTGACCAACACAAGGGTAATTGGGCACTGTAGCCAGAATAATTAAATCTAGTCACATGATGGGGAGTAATATGAGTATCTGTAAATCCTCCCATCATGAGTGAGTCATTAGTAAATACTGGAATAGATTCTCCAGTCCACACAGCTGGATTTACCAGGGGTGGATCTGGGGAATATGTCCAATAAGTGTCTACTTGATTCCCTTTTACCTAACAGCCCAGTAGGGCAATTACTGTCGCTACCATCAAGACTGGGGTCCTGTTTTTTCCTAGGCGTCGAAGTATTTGGGAAGCCTGGGTTGTTAGCTTCTTTATGTCTTTCCACGAAATCAGCTTTTCGACTGGTTCAATCTGGTCTTTCTTCATCCTTTTCCGAAATCTCCTCCTTCTGGGTAGTGGCTCCTCTGGGTTGATCCTCAGTCGCTGGAATCTGGGTTCTATCTCCTCCATGTCTGATAGCACATTCAGGCACCCAAATAGGACGGAAGGCACCTTCTGGGAAGATACAAGCATGGCCTTTTCCCCACATTATTACCGGATCTGGTCCCTTCCACTGACCAGTCTGTAAGTCTTTCCACAGAACTCTGCCTAAGGGGCCTGTTACTGAAGGAGACATTTGTCTCTCAGCAGCAGTGTGACCTTCTGCATCACAGTTTAAAAAATTTAAAACAAACAAGGCATGATTAAGGCTATTTTGGGGAGTGACAATCCTATTCCCCCCTTTTAATTTTTGTAATTGAAGCTTAATAGATAAATGAGCTCGTTCCACAATGGCTTGACCTTGGGGGTTATAAGGAATTTCTGTTTTATGATTAATTTTAAACTCTTGACAAAATTGTTGAAAAGAAGAGCTTACGTAAGCTGGAGCATTATCTGTTTTAATCTGCATAGGGCACCCTAAAACGGAAAAAGCTGCTAAGCAATGAGAAATTACATGTTGAGCATTTTCCTTAGTATGTGCTGTGGCAAAAATAAATCTAGAATAAGTGTCCACTATGACATGCACATAACATTGCTTACCAAATTGAGGAATATGAGTTACATCCATTTGTCATATCTGATTTGGTTTTAATCCACGGGGATTTACCCCTGATGGCGGAGATGGAGTGTGAATAACACACTTTGGGCATTGGCTTACAATCTGACGAGCTTGTTCTCTGGTAATACTAAATTTTTTACGTAAGCTAGAAGCATTTTGATGGTGCAAGGAATGGGAAGCTAGTGCACAGTCATATGAAGACATCTGTTGACAAAAGGCTACTAACTTATCAATTTTGTCATTACCTGAAACTAGAGGTCCAGGAAGATTAGTATGGGCTCGAATGTGTCCTATGAAACATGGGTACTTTCGCATTAGCATTGTCTTTTGTAAATTATGAAATAATTCAAATAACTCTTGTGATGAAGTAAACCCAATCATTGAAGTTTCAATATTTTTGGTAACTCCGACTGCATATAAGCTGTCAGAATAAATATTAATAGGCTCATTTGAAAAGTAATCTAAGGCACAGATCAGAGCTTGAAGCTCTGCTTTTTGGGCAGAAGTATAAGAAGTTTATATCACCTCTGTGTGAACACGACTGAAAAAACCTGCCTTACCGGAGTTAGAACCATCTGTGAATACCGATAAGGCTCCCTCTATTGGATAAGTTCGTACAATTTTTGGAAAAATGAGTGATGTTAATGATGCAAATTGTACAATCTTATCACGAGGATAATGGCTATCTATCTGTCCAGGGAAATCAGCAAAAGCTATCTGCCAATAGTTAGAAGTTTGAAAAAGCCAGTTAGTTTGTTGAGCAGAAAATGGAATAATTATGATATCAGGCTCAGATCCAATTAATTGTAAAATCCTAGTTCTACCTTTAATTACTAATTGAGCTATAGAATCATGAAAAGGAATTAATGTTTTTTGAGGAGAGTGGGATAAATAAATCCACTCAATAACTCCTAATCTTTGCCATATGGCTCCTGTTGGGGTATGTTCAGTTGGAAATATTAATAAATACACTATTTCTTTAGGATCTATTCTAGTAAGCTGTGCATTTTTAATTGCAACTTCAACTTTTTTCAAGGCTGCCTTAGCTTCCAAAGTTAGCTGACGTGGAGAGGTTGGAGAAGGATTCCCTTGTAATATCTGAAATAAAGGACTTAACTCAGAAGTAGTTAGTTTTAAGGATGGCTTTAGCCAATTAATATCTCCCAATAATTTTTGAAAATCGTTAAGGGTACGTAACTCCTTAACTCTTATCTGAAGATTTTGAGGACGGATTGTACGTCCTTGAATTATCTGGCCTAAATATTGAAAAGGAGACACCTTTTGAATTTTTTGAGGAGCTATACATAAACCCATTGCTGTAAGTGAAGCCTCTAACTGAGTAAAAATTTCTGAAAGTGTCTCTGGATTAGCATGAGCCAATAATATATCATCCATAAAATGAATAATATATGCATCAGGAAAGCTATTCCTTATGGGATCTATTGCCTGATCAACGTATTTTTGACACAGTGTAGGACTATTACGCATTCCCTGAGGAAGAACCTTCCAGCAATATCTCTTAACAGGTTCCTTAAAATTAATTGCTGGGACAGTGAAAGCAAACCTTTCACAATCTTCAGGATGCAACCTTATAGAGAAAAAGCAGTCTTTTAAATCTATTACCATCAAGCTATAATCTAATGGCTGTGGGGGAGGGAAGTCCTGGCTGTAATGATCCCATAGGCTGAATTGCATGATTTATTGCCCTTAAATCCTGTAGTAATCTCCAATTTCCTGACTTTTTCCTAATAACAAAAATAGGTGTGTTCCAAGGACTAAGCGTTGGTTCAATAGACCTAACAGCCTGAAATTGTTCCTCAACTAATCTATGAATTATTTTAAGTTTTTCCCCTGAGATGGGCCACTGAGAAATCCATATAGGCTCCTCTGTGAGCCAGGTGATTTTTTCAGCTGTCTTAGGGATTGGGGAAGTGCTCAGGGCCCCTAGTAAAAATTTTGGTTTGGAGCATTTACTAATCTTTGTCGTGGAGACTGGCTTGTAAACAGATACTCTTCCTGAAAGGTCTCCCTGTCATCTCTAGGAAAATACCTCTGATTAACTTCCTCAACTGACCTTATAGAATTTGGAGTAACTAATAATAATCCCATTTTGGTTAAAATATCTCTTCCCCATAGGTTAGCTGGTAAAGACTCTAACACATAAGGCTTAAATACTCCACTGTTCCCATCAGAATCTTCCCAATGGAGATAGTTGGCACTTTGAGCAGGCTGTGAAACCTGTCCTATTCCCTCTAGGTTAGCTGGTGCTACATGCAAAGGCCAGTTTCTAGGCCAAAACCGACTAGACAATACCGAAATATCGGCTCCTGTGTCGATTATTCCTAGAAAATTTTTATTATTAATTCTAAGTTTTAATAAAGGGCGTTCTTGTCTTACTAACTGTGACCAATATACTCTGTCTGGCTGCTTAGAAACTGAATCTGCCAGCAGGTGCCTTTCAGAGACACAAGGCAATAATATTAATTGGGCAAAAGTATCCTTTGGGGTGAGTCTTAGGGGATAATTGGCTTTTACAGTAACATATAGCTGTTCTTTAAATCCTGAATCTATCACACCAGGTATTACCTCAATGGCTCCCTTCAAATTATTTCGTCCCAAAATTAAACCTACAGTATTATCAGGAAGCGGCCTGAAAATCCCAGTAGGAATTTGTTCTGGCCCCGTTTCAGGATTTAATTCAACTGTCCTTGAAGGTCCTAAGAAAACTGTCTGTGATCTTTGTCCCTGTCCCGGTAAAAATCGCGGACTGTTCTGGTCGGTGCCAGTGACGTCACACTGTGCGACCTTCCCTGGAATTCCCCATATTGTTGCTCGGCTCCCGCCAGGAGGGAATGATGGCGGCGAGAAGGTGGGCTCATCCACGCCATCTGAATCCTCCGCATGGCGCTGCGAGTTTAAGTTCACATTTCGAACCTTTGGCTTGGCCCTTAGTGCCTTTGTTTTTAAAGGGCTTAAGGGAAAGGGAATTAACTTAGCCTCAGGCTGATTCTCCATTTGAATAGACCTAACAGCTCGTTGAATGCCTTTTAAAAGGTCCTCAGGGGGCCACGAACTCTGGCCCATATATTCAAAAAGACAAACTTCTAGAGCTGTCCATGTTTTCTGTATATTTTCAATGCCTCCAGGTAATTCATTAGAAATACAAACTCTCTGTAATTTCCTTCCTAATTTCTCCCAAGTAAGTAAATTTGGAGATTCCTGTTCGCAAAACCAAGGACAATATTCACCTACAATCTTTAAAAATTGTAATAACTGAGTTTTCTTTATCTGTTTCCCTTTCTGATTAATTATACTGTCTAAAATAGTCAGGTACATTTCCTTATCAGTAGAAGTTGAGTTTCCCATTTTAATTAATTTAATGTCTCTTTCCTTCAATAACTCCAGGTACTTTTGTGACCCAAACGTCACCTCTTCCTTTATCTTTATCTTTTTCCTTTATTTCTTTATTTCCTTTTTCCTTATCCTTATATCTTTTTTCCTTATCTTTATAGCGCGCTCCCACTCAATCTAACTAATCTAGAATGCTCCACGTTGGGCGCCAAATCTACCACGCGGCCTGCGCAGTGGTTTCATTAATGAGGTTCTAGGCATAAAGTTGGTTAGACGAGATCGAAATAAAAACACAAGACTCAATTACCTTAATTCTATTGCTAGGTCCGAGATGGCTCCCCTCTCTGGTTCGCTCCTCTAGCCGCCCAGCAGGGCAGCAAGGATTACTCAGGGCTAGCAGGAGAGAGAGAGCGAGCACGCCGGGGAGTAGCCTTTTATTAGGGAACCAGAGATTCAGGGGAGAATTCCATCCAATGAAGGTTGAGGGGGGGCTGCACTCCAAGGTCAGGGTCAGCGATTGGGTCCCCGGGGTCAGTGGTCAGGCACACCCCCACACGGATGGGCTCTCTCATCAGGAGAGGGCCGGGAAAAACTTCCACTTATGCCAAAGTGCCTCAGACCCTCAACGGGAGGCACCCGATCACGTGTGAGAATGGCTCCCAACATATTCCCCCTTTTTTGTCTTAAAAATGAGGCGGCGGTTCATTCTCTGGAGTTCCTGGATTCTTGATTGGAAGACTCGCCATCCTATAGTTACAATACAAAAGAGAATTAACAGCAAAGAGAATAATCCAATAATGTACCAAGCGGAGTGTTTAAGAATATTTCCAGGGTTGAATCCATTTAACTCCTTCAATATTTGGTTAGCCAAAGAAGAAGGATCTGAAAAATCAGCTTTATTATTTTGAATGTCTTGGATATGGTGATGAAGTTCCAGAATATCCAAGCTATTATTACTATTTTGCCAAATACCTAATAAATGGTTTTTAACTTTCTCCCAATCCCAGAGAGAAGCATTGTACTTGGCAGCTGTAACACATACATACTTATAATTAGCATGGCATTTAAGCCTCTCCTTAAATTTTAAGGCTGAAAGTTCATTACCTATGTCTATAACAGTTGCCTCTAAGGCATTTAATTTAGTTTCAATCCTTTCATCAATATTTACTTGATTACGCAGAGCCTTGGAAGTATTTTGAGCTAAATTATTAAGAAATTTTGCATGCTGAATATTTTGAGACAACGTCAGAGACGCAGAGACAGTTGAGGCAATAAATGAGACCAGTGCTAAGACACCAACTATTATGACTCCAATAGCACGTTTAGGTCTTGTTAGCTGAGCATGAATTTGCTGCAAGACTTGTAAACCAGCATCAGCATACTATGGCTCTGAAATATTAGCAGGTAATAAAACAAAAGAGGGCTGATGAAGTATCAGTACTCCTTTTACTCCATTGTACCTAGTAATACAATTGGTTAGGTTGCACTTATTACAAGCAATAACATATCTGTCACCCATCCATTTAACTTTTACATTTCCAATAATTAAAACATAAGGAGATTGGACACAAGCTCTTAAGCCATAGCAAGATCCCTCTTTACAGTTCTTGCCGACAAATTTTGGTAAAGGCTTATCTGTAAAATGTAAATACTCTGAGGCAGCAATTAAGCGCCAAATATCTTTTTGAATACCTCCTTCACTATAAGTCAAAATATTACTGACAAATCCTGCAGGTGTCATAGCAGAATTTCTTCGTAATTGTCTTTTATCAATCTTTGGAGACCAGTCTAAAATATACCCACTATCTTTAGACACCTTATGTTGTACAGGAAAGGCATTTACACAATCCATCCATTTAGGAAAGGTGTCGATCTCAATTATAGAACTATTTGGACAGTGGGATATCTGTGGAGGTTTTGCAGAAATGACTGGCTTGTTATGGGAAAGTCCCATTTTAATTACTGATCTAATATTAAGTTTTAAGTCCCCATAAATAGAATTATTTGTCAATCTAGGTTTACCAATCGCTGTCTTTTCTTCAAATGATACTTTCAGACAGCCAGCATGTTTATCATGTGACCAACACAAGGGTAATTGGGCACTGTAGCCAGAATAATTAAATCTAGTCACATGATGGGGAGTAATATGAGTATCTGTAAATCCTCCCATCATGAGTGAGTCATTAGTAAATACTGGAATAGATTCTCCAGTCCACACAGCTGGATTTACCAGGGGTGGATCTGGGGAATATGTCCAATAAGTGTCTACTTGATTCCCTTTTACCTAACAGCCCAGTAGGGCAATTACTGTCGCTACCATCAAGACTGGGGTCCTGTTTTTTCCTAGGCGTCGAAGTATTTGGGAAGCCTGGGTTGTTAGCTTCTTTACGTCTTTCCACGAAATCAGCTTTTCGACTGGTTCAATCTGGTCTTTCTTCATCCTTTTCCGAAATCTCCTCCTTCTGGGTAGTGGCTCCTCTGGGTTGATCCTCAGTCGCTGGAATCTGGGTTCTATCTCCTCCATGTCTGATAGCACATTCAGGCACCCAAATAGGACGGAAGGCACCTTCTGGGAAGATACAAGCATGGCCTTTTCCCCACATTATTACCGGATCTGGTCCCTTCCACTGACCAGTCTGTAAGTCTTTCCACAGAACTCTGCCTAAGGGGCCTGTTACTGAAGGAGACATTTGTCTCTCAGCAGCAGTGTGACCTTCTGCATCACAGTTTAAAAAATTTAAAACAAACAAGGCATGATTAAGGCTATTTTGGGGAGTGACAATCCTATTCCCCCCTTTTAATTTTTGTAATTGAAGCTTAATAGATAAATGAGCTCGTTCCACAATGGCTTGACCTTGGGGGTTATAAGGAATTTCTGTTTTATGATTAATTTTAAACTCTTTTGACAAAATTGTTGAAAAGAAGAGCTTACGTAAGCTGGAGCATTATCTGTTTTAATCTGCATAGGGCACCCTAAAACGGAAAAAGCTGCTAAGCAATGAGAAATTACATGTTGAGCATTTTCCTTAGTATGTGCTGTGGCAAAAATAAATCTAGAATAAGTGTCCACTATGACATGCACATAACATTGCTTACCAAATTGAGGAATATGAGTTACATCCATTTGTCATATCTGATTTGGTTTTAATCCACGGGGATTTACCCCTGATGGCGGAGATGGAGTGTGAATAACACACTTTGGGCATTGGCTTACAATCTGACGAGCTTGTTCTCTGGTAATACTAAATTTTTTACGTAAGCTAGAAGCATTTTGATGGTGCAAGGAATGGGAAGCTAGTGCACAGTCATATGAAGACATCTGTTGACAAAAGGCTACTAACTTATCAATTTTGTCATTACCTGAAACTAGAGGTCCAGGAAGATTAGTATGGGCTCGAATGTGTCCTATGAAACATGGGTACTTTCGCATTAGCATTGTCTTTTGTAAATTATGAAATAATTCAAATAACTCTTGTGATGAAGTAAACCCAATCATTGAAGTTTCAATATTTTTGGTAACTCCGACTGCATATAAGCTGTCAGAATAAATATTAATAGGCTCATTTGAAAAGTAATCTAAGGCACAGATCAGAGCTTGAAGCTCTGCTTTTTGGGCAGAAGTATAAGAAGTTTATATCACCTCTGTGTGAACACGACTGAAAAAACCTGCCTTACCGGAGTTAGAACCATCTGTGAATACCGATAAGGCTCCCTCTATTGGATAAGTTCGTACAATTTTTGGAAAAATGAGTGATGTTAATGATGCAAATTGTACAATCTTATCACGAGGATAATGGCTATCTATCTGTCCAGGGAAATCAGCAAAAGCTATCTGCCAATAGTTAGAAGTTTGAAAAAGCCAGTTAGTTTGTTGAGCAGAAAATGGAATAATTATGATATCAGGCTCAGATCCAATTAATTGTAAAATCCTAGTTCTACCTTTAATTACTAATTGAGCTATAGAATCATGAAAAGGAATTAATGTTTTTTGAGGAGAGTGGGATAAATAAATCCACTCAATAACTCCTAATCTTTGCCATATGGCTCCTGTTGGGGTATGTTCAGTTGGAAATATTAATAAATACACTATTTCTTTAGGATCTATTCTAGTAAGCTGTGCATTTTTAATTGCAACTTCAACTTTTTTCAAGGCTGCCTTAGCTTCCAAAGTTAGCTGACGTGGAGAGGTTGGAGAAGGATTCCCTTGTAATATCTGAAATAAAGGACTTAACTCAGAAGTAGTTAGTTTTAAGGATGGCTTTAGCCAATTAATATCTCCCAATAATTTTTGAAAATCGTTAAGGGTACGTAACTCCTTAACTCTTATCTGAAGATTTTGAGGACGGATTGTACGTCCTTGAATTATCTGGCCTAAATATTGAAAAGGAGACACCTTTTGAATTTTTTGAGGAGCTATACATAAACCCATTGCTGTAAGTGAAGCCTCTAACTGAGTAAAAATTTCTGAAAGTGTCTCTGGATTAGCATGAGCCAATAATATATCATCCATAAAATGAATAATATATGCATCAGGAAAGCTATTCCTTATGGGATCTATTGCCTGATCAACGTATTTTTGACACAGTGTAGGACTATTACGCATTCCCTGAGGAAGAACCTTCCAGCAATATCTCTTAACAGGTTCCTTAAAATTAATTGCTGGGACAGTGAAAGCAAACCTTTCACAATCTTCAGGATGCAACCTTATAGAGAAAAAGCAGTCTTTTAAATCTATTACCATCAAGCTATAATCTAATGGCTGTGGGGGAGGGAAGTCCTGGCTGTAATGATCCCATAGGCTGAATTGCATGATTTATTGCCCTTAAATCCTGTAGTAATCTCCAATTTCCTGACTTTTTCCTAATAACAAAAATAGGTGTGTTCCAAGGACTAAGCGTTGGTTCAATAGACCTAACAGCCTGAAATTGTTCCTCAACTAATCTATGAATTATTTTAAGTTTTTCCCCTGAGATGGGCCACTGAGAAATCCATATAGGCTCCTCTGTGAGCCAGGTGATTTTTTCAGCTGTCTTAGGGATTGGGGAAGTGCTCAGGGCCCCTAGTAAAAATTTTGGTTTGGAGCATTTACTAATCTTTGTCGTGGAGACTGGCTTGTAAACAGATACTCTTCCTGAAAGGTCTCCCTGTCATCTCTAGGAAAATACCTCTGATTAACTTCCTCAACTGACCTTATAGAATTTGGAGTAACTAATAATAATCCCATTTTGGTTAAAATATCTCTTCCCCATAGGTTAGCTGGTAAAGACTCTAACACATAAGGCTTAAATACTCCACTGTTCCCATCAGAATCTTCCCAATGGAGATAGTTGGCACTTTGAGCAGGCTGTGAAACCTGTCCTATTCCCTCTAGGTTAGCTGGTGCTACATGCAAAGGCCAGTTTCTAGGCCAAAACCGACTAGACAATACCGAAATATCGGCTCCTGTGTCGATTATTCCTAGAAAATTTTTATTATTAATTCTAAGTTTTAATAAAGGGCGTTCTTGTCTTACTAACTGTGACCAATATACTCTGTCTGGCTGCTTAGAAACTGAATCTGCCAGCAGGTGCCTTTCAGAGACACAAGGCAATAATATTAATTGGGCAAAAGTATCCTTTGGGGTGAGTCTTAGGGGATAATTGGCTTTTACAGTAACATATAGCTGTTCTTTAAATCCTGAATCTATCACACCAGGTATTACCTCAATGGCTCCCTTCAAATTATTTCATCCCAAAATTAAACCTACAGTATTATCAGGAAGCGGCCTGAAAATCCCAGTAGGAATTTGTTCTGGCCCCGTTTCAGGATTTAATTCAACTGTCCTTGAAGGTCCTAAGAAAACTGTCTGTGATCTTTGTCCCTGTCCCGGTAAAAATCGCGGACTGTTCTGGTCGGCGCCAGTGACGTCACACTGTGCGACCTTCCCTGGAATTCCCCATATTGTTGCTCGGCTCCCGCCAGGAGGGAATGATGGCGGCGAGAAGGTGGGCTCATCCACGCCATCTGAATCCTCCGCATGGCGCTGCGAGTTTAAGTTCACATTTCGAACCTTTGGCTTGGCCCTTAGTGCCTTTGTTTTTAAAGGGCTTAAGGGAAAGGGAATTAACTTAGCCTCAGGCTGATTCTCCATTTGAATAGACCTAACAGCTCGTTGAATGCCTTTTAAAAGGTCCTCAGGGGGCCACGAACTCTGGCCCATATATTCAAAAAGACAAACTTCTAGAGCTGTCCATGTTTTCTGTATATTTTCAATGCCTCCAGGTAATTCATTAGAAATACAAACTCTCTGTAATTTCCTTCCTAATTTCTCCCAAGTAAGTAAATTTGGAGATTCCTGTTCGCAAAACCAAGGACAATATTCACCTACAATCTTTAAAAATTGTAATAACTGAGTTTTCTTTATCTGTTTCCCTTTCTGATTAATTATACTGTCTAAAATAGTCAGGTACATTTCCTTATCAGTAGAAGTTGAGTTTCCCATTTTAATTAATTTAATGTCTCTTTCCTTCAATAACTCCAGGTACTTTTGTGACCCAAACGTCACCTCTTCCTTTATCTTTATCTTTTTCCTTTATTTCTTTATTTCCTTTTTCCTTATCCTTATATCTTTTTTCCTTATCTTTATAGCGCGCTCCCACTCAATCTAACTAATCTAGAATGCTCCACGTTGGGCGCCAAATCTACCACGCGGCCTGCGCAGTGGTTTCATTAATGAGGTTCTAGGCATAAAGTTGGTTAGACGAGATCGAAATAAAAACACAAGACTCAATTACCTTAATTCTATTGCTAGGTCCGAGATGGCTCCCCTCTCTGGTTCGCTCCTCTAGCCGCCCAGCAGGGCAGCAAGGATTACTCAGGGCTAGCAGGAGAGAGAGAGCGAGCACGCCGGGGAGTAGCCTTTTATTAGGGAACCAGAGATTCAGGGGAGAATTCCATCCAATGAAGGTTGAGGGGGGGCTGCACTCCAAGGTCAGGGTCAGCGATTGGGTCCCCGGGGTCAGTGGTCAGGCACACCCCCACACGGATGGGCTCTCTCATCAGGAGAGGGCCGGGAAAAACTTCCACTTATGCCAAAGTGCCTCAGACCCTCAACGGGAGGCACCCGATCACGTGTGAGAATGGCTCCCAACATATTCCCCCTTTTTTGTCTTAAAAATGAGGCGGCGGTTCATTCTCTGGAGTTCCTGGATTCTTGATTGGAAGACTCGCCATCCTATAGTTACAATACAAAAGAGAATTAACAGCAAAGAGAATAATCCAATAATGTACCAAGCGGAGTGTTTAAGAATATTTCCAGGGTTGAATCCATTTAACTCCTTCAATATTTGGTTAGCCAAAGAAGAAGGATCTGAAAAATCAGCTTTATTATTTTGAATGTCTTGGATATGGTGATGAAGTTCCAGAATATCCAAGCTATTATTACTATTTTGCCAAATACCTAATAAATGGTTTTTAACTTTCTCCCAATCCCAGAGAGAAGCATTGTACTTGGCAGCTGTAACACATACATACTTATAATTAGCATGGCATTTAAGCCTCTCCTTAAATTTTAAGGCTGAAAGTTCATTACCTATGTCTATAACAGTTGCCTCTAAGGCATTTAATTTAGTTTCAATCCTTTCATCAATATTTACTTGATTACGCAGAGCCTTGGAAGTATTTTGAGCTAAATTATTAAGAAATTTTGCATGCTGAATATTTTGAGACAACGTCAGAGACGCAGAGACAGTTGAGGCAATAAATGAGACCAGTGCTAAGACACCAACTATTATGACTCCAATAGCACGTTTAGGTCTTGTTAGCTGAGCATGAATTTGCTGCAAGACTTGTAAACCAGCATCAGCATACTATGGCTCTGAAATATTAGCAGGTAATAAAACAAAAGAGGGCTGATGAAGTATCAGTACTCCTTTTACTCCATTGTACCTAGTAATACAATTGGTTAGGTTGCACTTATTACAAGCAATAACATATCTGTCACCCATCCATTTAACTTTTACATTTCCAATAATTAAAACATAAGGAGATTGGACACAAGCTCTTAAGCCATAGCAAGATCCCTCTTTACAGTTCTTGCCGACAAATTTTGGTAAAGGCTTATCTGTAAAATGTAAATACTCTGAGGCAGCAATTAAGCGCCAAATATCTTTTTGAATACCTCCTTCACTATAAGTCAAAATATTACTGACAAATCCTGCAGGTGTCATAGCAGAATTTCTTCGTAATTGTCTTTTATCAATCTTTGGAGACCAGTCTAAAATATACCCACTATCTTTAGACACCTTATGTTGTACAGGAAAGGCATTTACACAATCCATCCATTTAGGAAAGGTGTCGATCTCAATTATAGAACTATTTGGACAGTGGGATATCTGTGGAGGTTTTGCAGAAATGACTGGCTTGTTATGGGAAAGTCCCATTTTAATTACTGATCTAATATTAAGTTTTAAGTCCCCATAAATAGAATTATTTGTCAATCTAGGTTTACCAATCGCTGTCTTTTCTTCAAATGATACTTTCAGACAGCCAGCATGTTTATCATGTGACCAACACAAGGGTAATTGGGCACTGTAGCCAGAATAATTAAATCTAGTCACATGATGGGGAGTAATATGAGTATCTGTAAATCCTCCCATCATGAGTGAGTCATTAGTAAATACTGGAATAGATTCTCCAGTCCACACAGCTGGATTTACCAGGGGTGGATCTGGGGAATATGTCCAATAAGTGTCTACTTGATTCCCTTTTACCTAACAGCCCAGTAGGGCAATTACTGTCGCTACCATCAAGACTGGGGTCCTGTTTTTTCCTAGGCGTCGAAGTATTTGGGAAGCCTGGGTTGTTAGCTTCTTTACGTCTTTCCACGAAATCAGCTTTTCGACTGGTTCAATCTGGTCTTTCTTCATCCTTTTCCGAAATCTCCTCCTTCTGGGTAGTGGCTCCTCTGGGTTGATCCTCAGTCGCTGGAATCTGGGTTCTATCTCCTCCATGTCTGATAGCACATTCAGGCACCCAAATAGGACGGAAGGCACCTTCTGGGAAGATACAAGCATGGCCTTTTCCCCACATTATTACCGGATCTGGTCCCTTCCACTGACCAGTCTGTAAGTCTTTCCACAGAACTCTGCCTAAGGGGCCTGTTACTGAAGGAGACATTTGTCTCTCAGCAGCAGTGTGACCTTCTGCATCACAGTTTAAAAAATTTAAAACAAACAAGGCATGATTAAGGCTATTTTGGGGAGTGACAATCCTATTCCCCCCTTTTAATTTTTGTAATTGAAGCTTAATAGATAAATGAGCTCGTTCCACAATGGCTTGACCTTGGGGGTTATAAGGAATTTCTGTTTTATGATTAATTTTAAACTCTTTTGACAAAATTGTTGAAAAGAAGAGCTTACGTAAGCTGGAGCATTATCTGTTTTAATCTGCATAGGGCACCCTAAAACGGAAAAAGCTGCTAAGCAATGAGAAATTACATGTTGAGCATTTTCCTTAGTATGTGCTGTGGCAAAAATAAATCTAGAATAAGTGTCCACTATGACATGCACATAACATTGCTTACCAAATTGAGGAATATGAGTTACATCCATTTGTCATATCTGATTTGGTTTTAATCCACGGGGATTTACCCCTGATGGCGGAGATGGAGTGTGAATAACACACTTTGGGCATTGGCTTACAATCTGACGAGCTTGTTCTCTGGTAATACTAAATTTTTTACGTAAGCTAGAAGCATTTTGATGGTGCAAGGAATGGGAAGCTAGTGCACAGTCATATGAAGACATCTGTTGACAAAAGGCTACTAACTTATCAATTTTGTCATTACCTGAAACTAGAGGTCCAGGAAGATTAGTATGGGCTCGAATGTGTCCTATGAAACATGGGTACTTTCGCATTAGCATTGTCTTTTGTAAATTATGAAATAATTCAAATAACTCTTGTGATGAAGTAAACCCAATCATTGAAGTTTCAATATTTTTGGTAACTCCGACTGCATATAAGCTGTCAGAATAAATATTAATAGGCTCATTTGAAAAGTAATCTAAGGCACAGATCAGAGCTTGAAGCTCTGCTTTTTGGGCAGAAGTATAAGAAGTTTATATCACCTCTGTGTGAACACGACTGAAAAAACCTGCCTTACCGGAGTTAGAACCATCTGTGAATACCGATAAGGCTCCCTCTATTGGATAAGTTCGTACAATTTTTGGAAAAATGAGTGATGTTAATGATGCAAATTGTACAATCTTATCACGAGGATAATGGCTATCTATCTGTCCAGGGAAATCAGCAAAAGCTATCTGCCAATAGTTAGAAGTTTGAAAAAGCCAGTTAGTTTGTTGAGCAGAAAATGGAATAATTATGATATCAGGCTCAGATCCAATTAATTGTAAAATCCTAGTTCTACCTTTAATTACTAATTGAGCTATAGAATCATGAAAAGGAATTAATGTTTTTTGAGGAGAGTGGGATAAATAAATCCACTCAATAACTCCTAATCTTTGCCATATGGCTCCTGTTGGGGTATGTTCAGTTGGAAATATTAATAAATACACTATTTCTTTAGGATCTATTCTAGTAAGCTGTGCATTTTTAATTGCAACTTCAACTTTTTTCAAGGCTGCCTTAGCTTCCAAAGTTAGCTGACGTGGAGAGGTTGGAGAAGGATTCCCTTGTAATATCTGAAATAAAGGACTTAACTCAGAAGTAGTTAGTTTTAAGGATGGCTTTAGCCAATTAATATCTCCCAATAATTTTTGAAAATCGTTAAGGGTACGTAACTCCTTAACTCTTATCTGAAGATTTTGAGGACGGATTGTACGTCCTTGAATTATCTGGCCTAAATATTGAAAAGGAGACACCTTTTGAATTTTTTGAGGAGCTATACATAAACCCATTGCTGTAAGTGAAGCCTCTAACTGAGTAAAAATTTCTGAAAGTGTCTCTGGATTAGCATGAGCCAATAATATATCATCCATAAAATGAATAATATATGCATCAGGAAAGCTATTCCTTATGGGATCTATTGCCTGATCAACGTATTTTTGACACAGTGTAGGACTATTACGCATTCCCTGAGGAAGAACCTTCCAGCAATATCTCTTAACAGGTTCCTTAAAATTAATTGCTGGGACAGTGAAAGCAAACCTTTCACAATCTTCAGGATGCAACCTTATAGAGAAAAAGCAGTCTTTTAAATCTATTACCATCAAGCTATAATCTAATGGCTGTGGGGGAGGGAAGTCCTGGCTGTAATGATCCCATAGGCTGAATTGCATGATTTATTGCCCTTAAATCCTGTAGTAATCTCCAATTTCCTGACTTTTTCCTAATAACAAAAATAGGTGTGTTCCAAGGACTAAGCGTTGGTTCAATAGACCTAACAGCCTGAAATTGTTCCTCAACTAATCTATGAATTATTTTAAGTTTTTCCCCTGAGATGGGCCACTGAGAAATCCATATAGGCTCCTCTGTGAGCCAGGTGATTTTTTCAGCTGTCTTAGGGATTGGGGAAGTGCTCAGGGCCCCTAGTAAAAATTTTGGTTTGGAGCATTTACTAATCTTTGTCGTGGAGACTGGCTTGTAAACAGATACTCTTCCTGAAAGGTCTCCCTGTCATCTCTAGGAAAATACCTCTGATTAACTTCCTCAACTGACCTTATAGAATTTGGAGTAACTAATAATAATCCCATTTTGGTTAAAATATCTCTTCCCCATAGGTTAGCTGGTAAAGACTCTAACACATAAGGCTTAAATACTCCACTGTTCCCATCAGAATCTTCCCAATGGAGATAGTTGGCACTTTGAGCAGGCTGTGAAACCTGTCCTATTCCCTCTAGGTTAGCTGGTGCTACATGCAAAGGCCAGTTTCTAGGCCAAAACCGACTAGACAATACCGAAATATCGGCTCCTGTGTCGATTATTCCTAGAAAATTTTTATTATTAATTCTAAGTTTTAATAAAGGGCGTTCTTGTCTTACTAACTGTGACCAATATACTCTGTCTGGCTGCTTAGAAACTGAATCTGCCAGCAGGTGCCTTTCAGAGACACAAGGCAATAATATTAATTGGGCAAAAGTATCCTTTGGGGTGAGTCTTAGGGGATAATTGGCTTTTACAGTAACATATAGCTGTTCTTTAAATCCTGAATCTATCACACCAGGTATTACCTCAATGGCTCCCTTCAAATTATTTCATCCCAAAATTAAACCTACAGTATTATCAGGAAGCGGCCTGAAAATCCCAGTAGGAATTTGTTCTGGCCCCGTTTCAGGATTTAATTCAACTGTCCTTGAAGGTCCTAAGAAAACTGTCTGTGATCTTTGTCCCTGTCCCGGTAAAAATCGCGGACTGTTCTGGTCGGCGCCAGTGACGTCACACTGTGCGACCTTCCCTGGAATTCCCCATATTGTTGCTCGGCTCCCGCCAGGAGGGAATGATGGCGGCGAGAAGGTGGGCTCATCCACGCCATCTGAATCCTCCGCATGGCGCTGCGAGTTTAAGTTCACATTTCGAACCTTTGGCTTGGCCCTTAGTGCCTTTGTTTTTAAAGGGCTTAAGGGAAAGGGAATTAACTTAGCCTCAGGCTGATTCTCCATTTGAATAGACCTAACAGCTCGTTGAATGCCTTTTAAAAGGTCCTCAGGGGGCCACGAACTCTGGCCCATATATTCAAAAAGACAAACTTCTAGAGCTGTCCATGTTTTCTGTATATTTTCAATGCCTCCAGGTAATTCATTAGAAATACAAACTCTCTGTAATTTCCTTCCTAATTTCTCCCAAGTAAGTAAATTTGGAGATTCCTGTTCGCAAAACCAAGGACAATATTCACCTACAATCTTTAAAAATTGTAATAACTGAGTTTTCTTTATCTGTTTCCCTTTCTGATTAATTATACTGTCTAAAATAGTCAGGTACATTTCCTTATCAGTAGAAGTTGAGTTTCCCATTTTAATTAATTTAATGTCTCTTTCCTTCAATAACTCCAGGTACTTTTGTGACCCAAACGTCACCTCTTCCTTTATCTTTATCTTTTTCCTTTATTTCTTTATTTCCTTTTTCCTTATCCTTATATCTTTTTTCCTTATCTTTATAGCGCGCTCCCACTCAATCTAACTAATCTAGAATGCTCCACGTTGGGCGCCAAATCTACCACGCGGCCTGCGCAGTGGTTTCATTAATGAGGTTCTAGGCATAAAGTTGGTTAGACGAGATCGAAATAAAAACACAAGACTCAATTACCTTAATTCTATTGCTAGGTCCGAGATGGCTCCCCTCTCTGGTTCGCTCCTCTAGCCGCCCAGCAGGGCAGCAAGGATTACTCAGGGCTAGCAGGAGAGAGAGAGCGAGCACGCCGGGGAGTAGCCTTTTATTAGGGAACCAGAGATTCAGGGGAGAATTCCATCCAATGAAGGTTGAGGGGGGGCTGCACTCCAAGGTCAGGGTCAGCGATTGGGTCCCCGGGGTCAGTGGTCAGGCACACCCCCACACGGATGGGCTCTCTCATCAGGAGAGGGCCGGGAAAAACTTCCACTTATGCCAAAGTGCCTCAGACCCTCAACGGGAGGCACCCGATCACGTGTGAGAATGGCTCCCAACATATTCCCCCTTTTTTGTCTTAAAAATGAGGCGGCGGTTCATTCTCTGGAGTTCCTGGATTCTTGATTGGAAGACTCGCCATCCTATAGTTACAATACAAAAGAGAATTAACAGCAAAGAGAATAATCCAATAATGTACCAAGCGGAGTGTTTAAGAATATTTCCAGGGTTGAATCCATTTAACTCCTTCAATATTTGGTTAGCCAAAGAAGAAGGATCTGAAAAATCAGCTTTATTATTTTGAATGTCTTGGATATGGTGATGAAGTTCCAGAATATCCAAGCTATTATTACTATTTTGCCAAATACCTAATAAATGGTTTTTAACTTTCTCCCAATCCCAGAGAGAAGCATTGTACTTGGCAGCTGTAACACATACATACTTATAATTAGCATGGCATTTAAGCCTCTCCTTAAATTTTAAGGCTGAAAGTTCATTACCTATGTCTATAACAGTTGCCTCTAAGGCATTTAATTTAGTTTCAATCCTTTCATCAATATTTACTTGATTACGCAGAGCCTTGGAAGTATTTTGAGCTAAATTATTAAGAAATTTTGCATGCTGAATATTTTGAGACAACGTCAGAGACGCAGAGACAGTTGAGGCAATAAATGAGACCAGTGCTAAGACACCAACTATTATGACTCCAATAGCACGTTTAGGTCTTGTTAGCTGAGCATGAATTTGCTGCAAGACTTGTAAACCAGCATCAGCATACTATGGCTCTGAAATATTAGCAGGTAATAAAACAAAAGAGGGCTGATGAAGTATCAGTACTCCTTTTACTCCATTGTACCTAGTAATACAATTGGTTAGGTTGCACTTATTACAAGCAATAACATATCTGTCACCCATCCATTTAACTTTTACATTTCCAATAATTAAAACATAAGGAGATTGGACACAAGCTCTTAAGCCATAGCAAGATCCCTCTTTACAGTTCTTGCCGACAAATTTTGGTAAAGGCTTATCTGTAAAATGTAAATACTCTGAGGCAGCAATTAAGCGCCAAATATCTTTTTGAATACCTCCTTCACTATAAGTCAAAATATTACTGACAAATCCTGCAGGTGTCATAGCAGAATTTCTTCGTAATTGTCTTTTATCAATCTTTGGAGACCAGTCTAAAATATACCCACTATCTTTAGACACCTTATGTTGTACAGGAAAGGCATTTACACAATCCATCCATTTAGGAAAGGTGTCGATCTCAATTATAGAACTATTTGGACAGTGGGATATCTGTGGAGGTTTTGCAGAAATGACTGGCTTGTTATGGGAAAGTCCCATTTTAATTACTGATCTAATATTAAGTTTTAAGTCCCCATAAATAGAATTATTTGTCAATCTAGGTTTACCAATCGCTGTCTTTTCTTCAAATGATACTTTCAGACAGCCAGCATGTTTATCATGTGACCAACACAAGGGTAATTGGGCACTGTAGCCAGAATAATTAAATCTAGTCACATGATGGGGAGTAATATGAGTATCTGTAAATCCTCCCATCATGAGTGAGTCATTAGTAAATACTGGAATAGATTCTCCAGTCCACACAGCTGGATTTACCAGGGGTGGATCTGGGGAATATGTCCAATAAGTGTCTACTTGATTCCCTTTTACCTAACAGCCCAGTAGGGCAATTACTGTCGCTACCATCAAGACTGGGGTCCTGTTTTTTCCTAGGCGTCGAAGTATTTGGGAAGCCTGGGTTGTTAGCTTCTTTACGTCTTTCCACGAAATCAGCTTTTCGACTGGTTCAATCTGGTCTTTCTTCATCCTTTTCCGAAATCTCCTCCTTCTGGGTAGTGGCTCCTCTGGGTTGATCCTCAGTCGCTGGAATCTGGGTTCTATCTCCTCCATGTCTGATAGCACATTCAGGCACCCAAATAGGACGGAAGGCACCTTCTGGGAAGATACAAGCATGGCCTTTTCCCCACATTATTACCGGATCTGGTCCCTTCCACTGACCAGTCTGTAAGTCTTTCCACAGAACTCTGCCTAAGGGGCCTGTTACTGAAGGAGACATTTGTCTCTCAGCAGCAGTGTGACCTTCTGCATCACAGTTTAAAAAATTTAAAACAAACAAGGCATGATTAAGGCTATTTTGGGGAGTGACAATCCTATTCCCCCCTTTTAATTTTTGTAATTGAAGCTTAATAGATAAATGAGCTCGTTCCACAATGGCTTGACCTTGGGGGTTATAAGGAATTTCTGTTTTATGATTAATTTTAAACTCTTGACAAAATTGTTGAAAAGAAGAGCTTACGTAAGCTGGAGCATTATCTGTTTTAATCTGCATAGGGCACCCTAAAACGGAAAAAGCTGCTAAGCAATGAGAAATTACATGTTGAGCATTTTCCTTAGTATGTGCTGTGGCAAAAATAAATCTAGAATAAGTGTCCACTATGACATGCACATAACATTGCTTACCAAATTGAGGAATATGAGTTACATCCATTTGTCATATCTGATTTGGTTTTAATCCACGGGGATTTACCCCTGATGGCGGAGATGGAGTGTGAATAACACACTTTGGGCATTGGCTTACAATCTGACGAGCTTGTTCTCTGGTAATACTAAATTTTTTACGTAAGCTAGAAGCATTTTGATGGTGCAAGGAATGGGAAGCTAGTGCACAGTCATATGAAGACATCTGTTGACAAAAGGCTACTAACTTATCAATTTTGTCATTACCTGAAACTAGAGGTCCAGGAAGATTAGTATGGGCTCGAATGTGTCCTATGAAACATGGGTACTTTCGCATTAGCATTGTCTTTTGTAAATTATGAAATAATTCAAATAACTCTTGTGATGAAGTAAACCCAATCATTGAAGTTTCAATATTTTTGGTAACTCCGACTGCATATAAGCTGTCAGAATAAATATTAATAGGCTCATTTGAAAAGTAATCTAAGGCACAGATCAGAGCTTGAAGCTCTGCTTTTTGGGCAGAAGTATAAGAAGTTTATATCACCTCTGTGTGAACACGACTGAAAAAACCTGCCTTACCGGAGTTAGAACCATCTGTGAATACCGATAAGGCTCCCTCTATTGGATAAGTTCGTACAATTTTTGGAAAAATGAGTGATGTTAATGATGCAAATTGTACAATCTTATCACGAGGATAATGGCTATCTATCTGTCCAGGGAAATCAGCAAAAGCTATCTGCCAATAGTTAGAAGTTTGAAAAAGCCAGTTAGTTTGTTGAGCAGAAAATGGAATAATTATGATATCAGGCTCAGATCCAATTAATTGTAAAATCCTAGTTCTACCTTTAATTACTAATTGAGCTATAGAATCATGAAAAGGAATTAATGTTTTTTGAGGAGAGTGGGATAAATAAATCCACTCAATAACTCCTAATCTTTGCCATATGGCTCCTGTTGGGGTATGTTCAGTTGGAAATATTAATAAATACACTATTTCTTTAGGATCTATTCTAGTAAGCTGTGCATTTTTAATTGCAACTTCAACTTTTTTCAAGGCTGCCTTAGCTTCCAAAGTTAGCTGACGTGGAGAGGTTGGAGAAGGATTCCCTTGTAATATCTGAAATAAAGGACTTAACTCAGAAGTAGTTAGTTTTAAGGATGGCTTTAGCCAATTAATATCTCCCAATAATTTTTGAAAATCGTTAAGGGTACGTAACTCCTTAACTCTTATCTGAAGATTTTGAGGACGGATTGTACGTCCTTGAATTATCTGGCCTAAATATTGAAAAGGAGACACCTTTTGAATTTTTTGAGGAGCTATACATAAACCCATTGCTGTAAGTGAAGCCTCTAACTGAGTAAAAATTTCTGAAAGTGTCTCTGGATTAGCATGAGCCAATAATATATCATCCATAAAATGAATAATATATGCATCAGGAAAGCTATTCCTTATGGGATCTATTGCCTGATCAACGTATTTTTGACACAGTGTAGGACTATTACGCATTCCCTGAGGAAGAACCTTCCAGCAATATCTCTTAACAGGTTCCTTAAAATTAATTGCTGGGACAGTGAAAGCAAACCTTTCACAATCTTCAGGATGCAACCTTATAGAGAAAAAGCAGTCTTTTAAATCTATTACCATCAAGCTATAATCTAATGGCTGTGGGGGAGGGAAGTCCTGGCTGTAATGATCCCATAGGCTGAATTGCATGATTTATTGCCCTTAAATCCTGTAGTAATCTCCAATTTCCTGACTTTTTCCTAATAACAAAAATAGGTGTGTTCCAAGGACTAAGCGTTGGTTCAATAGACCTAACAGCCTGAAATTGTTCCTCAACTAATCTATGAATTATTTTAAGTTTTTCCCCTGAGATGGGCCACTGAGAAATCCATATAGGCTCCTCTGTGAGCCAGGTGATTTTTTCAGCTGTCTTAGGGATTGGGGAAGTGCTCAGGGCCCCTAGTAAAAATTTTGGTTTGGAGCATTTACTAATCTTTGTCGTGGAGACTGGCTTGTAAACAGATACTCTTCCTGAAAGGTCTCCCTGTCATCTCTAGGAAAATACCTCTGATTAACTTCCTCAACTGACCTTATAGAATTTGGAGTAACTAATAATAATCCCATTTTGGTTAAAATATCTCTTCCCCATAGGTTAGCTGGTAAAGACTCTAACACATAAGGCTTAAATACTCCACTGTTCCCATCAGAATCTTCCCAATGGAGATAGTTGGCACTTTGAGCAGGCTGTGAAACCTGTCCTATTCCCTCTAGGTTAGCTGGTGCTACATGCAAAGGCCAGTTTCTAGGCCAAAACCGACTAGACAATACCGAAATATCGGCTCCTGTGTCGATTATTCCTAGAAAATTTTTATTATTAATTCTAAGTTTTAATAAAGGGCGTTCTTGTCTTACTAACTGTGACCAATATACTCTGTCTGGCTGCTTAGAAACTGAATCTGCCAGCAGGTGCCTTTCAGAGACACAAGGCAATAATATTAATTGGGCAAAAGTATCCTTTGGGGTGAGTCTTAGGGGATAATTGGCTTTTACAGTAACATATAGCTGTTCTTTAAATCCTGAATCTATCACACCAGGTATTACCTCAATGGCTCCCTTCAAATTATTTCGTCCCAAAATTAAACCTACAGTATTATCAGGAAGCGGCCTGAAAATCCCAGTAGGAATTTGTTCTGGCCCCGTTTCAGGATTTAATTCAACTGTCCTTGAAGGTCCTAAGAAAACTGTCTGTGATCTTTGTCCCTGTCCCGGTAAAAATCGCGGACTGTTCTGGTCGGCGCCAGTGACGTCACACTGTGCGACCTTCCCTGGAATTCCCCATATTGTTGCTCGGCTCCCGCCAGGAGGGAATGATGGCGGCGAGAAGGTGGGCTCATCCACGCCATCTGAATCCTCCGCATGGCGCTGCGAGTTTAAGTTCACATTTCGAACCTTTGGCTTGGCCCTTAGTGCCTTTGTTTTTAAAGGGCTTAAGGGAAAGGGAATTAACTTAGCCTCAGGCTGATTCTCCATTTGAATAGACCTAACAGCTCATTGAATGCCTTTTAAAAGGTCCTCAGGGGGCCACGAACTCTGGCCCATATATTCAAAAAGACAAACTTCTAGAGCTGTCCATGTTTTCTGTATATTTTCAATGCCTCCAGGTAATTCATTAGAAATACAAACTCTCTGTAATTTCCTTCCTAATTTCTCCCAAGTAAGTAAATTTGGAGATTCCTGTTCGCAAAACCAAGGACAATATTCACCTACAATCTTTAAAAATTGTAATAACTGAGTTTTCTTTATCTGTTTCCCTTTCTGATTAATTATACTGTCTAAAATAGTCAGGTACATTTCCTTATCAGTAGAAGTTGAGTTTCCCATTTTAATTAATTTAATGTCTCTTTCCTTCAATAACTCCAGGTACTTTTGTGACCCAAACGTCACCTCTTCCTTTATCTTTATCTTTTTCCTTTATTTCTTTATTTCCTTTTTCCTTATCCTTATATCTTTTTTCCTTATCTTTATAGCGCGCTCCCACTCAATCTAACTAATCTAGAATGCTCCACGTTGGGCGCCAAATCTACCACGCGGCCTGCGCAGTGGTTTCATTAATGAGGTTCTAGGCATAAAGTTGGTTAGACGAGATCGAAATAAAAACACAAGACTCAATTACCTTAATTCTATTGCTAGGTCCGAGATGGCTCCCCTCTCTGGTTCGCTCCTCTAGCCGCCCAGCAGGGCAGCAAGGATTACTCAGGGCTAGCAGGAGAGAGAGAGCGAGCACGCCGGGGAGTAGCCTTTTATTAGGGAACCAGAGATTCAGGGGAGAATTCCATCCAATGAAGGTTGAGGGGGGGCTGCACTCCAAGGTCAGGGTCAGCGATTGGGTCCCCGGGGTCAGTGGTCAGGCACACCCCCACACGGATGGGCTCTCTCATCAGGAGAGGGCCGGGAAAAACTTCCACTTATGCCAAAGTGCCTCAGACCCTCAACGGGAGGCACCCGATCACGTGTGAGAATGGCTCCCAACATATTCCCCCTTTTTTGTCTTAAAAATGAGGCGGCGGTTCATTCTCTGGAGTTCCTGGATTCTTGATTGGAAGACTCGCCATCCTATAGTTACAATACAAAAGAGAATTAACAGCAAAGAGAATAATCCAATAATGTACCAAGCGGAGTGTTTAAGAATATTTCCAGGGTTGAATCCATTTAACTCCTTCAATATTTGGTTAGCCAAAGAAGAAGGATCTGAAAAATCAGCTTTATTATTTTGAATGTCTTGGATATGGTGATGAAGTTCCAGAATATCCAAGCTATTATTACTATTTTGCCAAATACCTAATAAATGGTTTTTAACTTTCTCCCAATCCCAGAGAGAAGCATTGTACTTGGCAGCTGTAACACATACATACTTATAATTAGCATGGCATTTAAGCCTCTCCTTAAATTTTAAGGCTGAAAGTTCATTACCTATGTCTATAACAGTTGCCTCTAAGGCATTTAATTTAGTTTCAATCCTTTCATCAATATTTACTTGATTACGCAGAGCCTTGGAAGTATTTTGAGCTAAATTATTAAGAAATTTTGCATGCTGAATATTTTGAGACAACGTCAGAGACGCAGAGACAGTTGAGGCAATAAATGAGACCAGTGCTAAGACACCAACTATTATGACTCCAATAGCACGTTTAGGTCTTGTTAGCTGAGCATGAATTTGCTGCAAGACTTGTAAACCAGCATCAGCATACTATGGCTCTGAAATATTAGCAGGTAATAAAACAAAAGAGGGCTGATGAAGTATCAGTACTCCTTTTACTCCATTGTACCTAGTAATACAATTGGTTAGGTTGCACTTATTACAAGCAATAACATATCTGTCACCCATCCATTTAACTTTTACATTTCCAATAATTAAAACATAAGGAGATTGGACACAAGCTCTTAAGCCATAGCAAGATCCCTCTTTACAGTTCTTGCCGACAAATTTTGGTAAAGGCTTATCTGTAAAATGTAAATACTCTGAGGCAGCAATTAAGCGCCAAATATCTTTTTGAATACCTCCTTCACTATAAGTCAAAATATTACTGACAAATCCTGCAGGTGTCATAGCAGAATTTCTTCGTAATTGTCTTTTATCAATCTTTGGAGACCAGTCTAAAATATACCCACTATCTTTAGACACCTTATGTTGTACAGGAAAGGCATTTACACAATCCATCCATTTAGGAAAGGTGTCGATCTCAATTATAGAACTATTTGGACAGTGGGATATCTGTGGAGGTTTTGCAGAAATGACTGGCTTGTTATGGGAAAGTCCCATTTTAATTACTGATCTAATATTAAGTTTTAAGTCCCCATAAATAGAATTATTTGTCAATCTAGGTTTACCAATCGCTGTCTTTTCTTCAAATGATACTTTCAGACAGCCAGCATGTTTATCATGTGACCAACACAAGGGTAATTGGGCACTGTAGCCAGAATAATTAAATCTAGTCACATGATGGGGAGTAATATGAGTATCTGTAAATCCTCCCATCATGAGTGAGTCATTAGTAAATACTGGAATAGATTCTCCAGTCCACACAGCTGGATTTACCAGGGGTGGATCTGGGGAATATGTCCAATAAGTGTCTACTTGATTCCCTTTTACCTAACAGCCCAGTA
>NW_027552830.1:0-55358 GCF_045843805.1 Urocitellus parryii | reverse complement strand
TTCTGCTAGCTCTTTGAAACTTGGCACAATAATGTAGTTCCAAGTTCTATCGCTATGTTTTGTGTCCTATTGAAGTAGCCCCAAGCAGAGACTGGCGAGAATCACTTTCATTGAAAGGGTTTGCCAAGCTTCCAAAAAACGAGTTTCCTGAAATCTCACCAAACATTTTTTCACCCAATCTTGATGATACTTCCCTTTAATGATCAGTACACCAATCCCACTTGGCTCACCAAATTTCGTTCTTCTAGGTTAAACCATTCCTTTGCAGTAACCGTTTTAATGTTTAGGTTTACTCTGTTTTCTCCTATATGGATACATGTAGTTGGAACTCTAAACAAACACGGTTTGTGCTAGCTCTTTGAAACTTGGCACAATAATGTAGTTCCAAGTTCTATCGCTATGGTTTGTGTCCTATTGAAGTAGCCCCAAGCAGAGACTGGCGAGAATCACTTTCATTGAAAGGGGTTGCCAAGCTTCCAAAAAACTACGAGTTTCCTGAAATCTCAGCAAACATTTTTTCAACCAATCTTGATGATACTTCCATTTAATGATCAGTACACCAATCCCACTTGGCTCACCAAATTTCGTTCTTCTAGTTTAAACCGTTCCTCTGCAGTAACCGTTTTCATGTTTAGGTTTCACTCTGTTTTCTCCTATATGGATACATGTAGTTGGAACTCTAAATCAAACACGGTTTGTGCTAGCTCTTTGAAACTTGGCAAAATAATGTAGTTCCAAGTTCTATCGCTATGGTTTGTGTCCTATTGAATTAGCCCCAAGCAAAGACTGACGAGAATCACTTTCATTGAAAGGGGTTGCCAAGCTTCCAAAAACTACGAGTTTCCTGAAATCTCAGCAAACATTTTTTCACCCAATCTTGATGATACTTCCATTTAATGATCAGTATACCAATACCACTTGGCTCACCAAATTTCGTTCTTCTAGGTCAAACCGTTCCTTTGCAGTAACCGTTTTCATGTTTAGGTTTCACTCTGTTTTCTCCTATATGGATACATGTAGTTGGAACTCTAAATCAAACACGGTTTGTGCTAGCTGTTTGAAACTTGGCACAATAATGTAGTTCCAAGTTCAATCGCTTTGGTTTGTGTCCTATTGAAGTAGCCCCAAGCAGAGACTGGCGAGAATCACTTTCATTGAAAGGGTTTGCCAAGCTTCCAAAAAACGAGTTTCCTGAAACCTCAGCAAACATTTTTTCACCCAATCTTGATGATACTTCCATTTAATGATCAGCACACCAATCCCACTTGGCTCACCAAATTTCTTTCTTCTAGGTTAAACCGTTCCTTTGCAGTAACCCTTTTCATGTTTAGGTTTCACTCTGTTTTCTCCTATATGGATACATGTATTTGGAACTCTAAATCAAACACGGTTTGTGCTAGCTCTTTGAAACTTGGCACAATAATGTAGTTCCAAGTTGTATCGCTATGGTTTGTGTCCTATTGAAGGAGCCCCAAGCAGAGACTGACGAGAATCACTTTCATTGAAAGGGGTTGCCAAGCTTCCAAAAAACTACGAGTTTCCTGAAATCTCAGCAAACATTTTTTCACCCAATCTTGATGATACTTCCATTTAATGATCAGTACACCAATCCCACTTGGCTCACCAAATTTCGTACTTCTATGTCAAACCGTTCCTTTGCAGTAACCGTTTTCATGTTTAGGTTTCACTCTGTTTTCTCCTATATGGATACATGTAGTTGGAACTCTAAATCAAACACGGTTTGTGCTAGCTCTTTGAAACTTGGCACAATAATGTAGTTCCAAGTTCTATCGCTATGGTTTGTGTCCTATTGAAGTAGCCCCAAGCAGAGACTGACGAGAATCTCTTTCATTGAAAGGGGTTGCCAAGCTTCCAAAAAACTACGAGTTTCCTGAAATCTCAGCAAACATTTTTTCACCCAATCTTGATGATACTTCCATTTAATGATTAGTACACCAATCCCACTTGGCTCAGCAAATTTCGTTCTTCTAGGTTAAACCGTTCCTTTGCAGTAACCCCTTTCATGTTTAGGTTTCACTCATTTTCTCCTATATGGATACATGTAGTTGGAACTCTAAATCAAACACGGTTTGTGCTAGCTCTTTGAAACTTGGCACAATAATGTAGTTCCAAGTTCTATCGCTATGGTTTGTGTCCTATTGAAGTAGCCCCAAGCAGAGACTGACGAGAATCTCTTTCATTGAAAGGGGTTGCCAAGCTTCCAAAAAACTACGAGTTTCCTGAAATCTCAGCAAACATTTTTTCACCCAATCTTGATGATACTTCCATTTAATGATCAGTACACCAATCCCACTTGGATCACCAAATTTCGTTCTTCTAGGTTAAACCGTTCCTTTGCAGTAACCGCTTTCATGTTTAGGTTTCACTCTGTTTTCTCCTATATGGATACATGTAGTTGGAACTCTAAATCAAACACGGTTTCTGCTAGCTCTTTGAAACTTGGCACAATAATGTAGTTCCAAGTTCTATCGCTATGTTTTGTGTCCTATTGAAGTAGCCCCAAGCAGAGACTGACGAGAATCACTTTCATTGAAAGGGTTTGCCAAGCTTCCAAAAAACGAGTTTCCTGAAACCTCAGCAAACATTTTTTCACCCAATCTTGATGATACTTCCCTTTAATGATCAGTACACCAATCCCACTTGGCTCACCAAATTTCGTTCTTCTAGGTTAAACCATTCCTTTCCAGTAACCGTTTTAATGTTTAGGTTTACTCTGTTTTCTCCTATATGGATACATGTAGTTGGAACTCTAAATCAAACACGATTAGTGCTAGCTCTTTGAAACTTGGCAAAATAATGTAGTTCCAAGTTCTATCGCTATGGTTTGTGTCCTATTGAAGTAGCCCCAAGCAGAGACTGACGAGAATCACTTTCATTGAAAGGGGTTGCCAAGCTTCCAAAAAACTACGAGTTTCCTGAAACCTCAGCAAACATTTTTTCACCCAATCTTGATGATACTTCCCTTTAATGATCAGTACACCAATCCCACTTGGCTCACCAAATTTCGTTCTTCTAGGTTAAACCATTCCTTTCCAGTAACCGTTTTAATGTTTAGGTTTACTCTGTTTTCTCCTATATGGATACATGTAGTTGGAACTCTAAACAAACACGGTTTGTGCTAGCTCTTTGAAACTTGGCACAATAATGTAGTTCCAAGTTCTATCGCTATGGTTTGTGTCCTATTGAAGTAGCCCCAAGCAGAGACTGGCGAGAATCACTTTCATTGAAAGGGGTTGCCAAGATTCCAAAAAACTACGAGTTTCCTGAAATCTCAGCAAAGATTTTTTCAACCAATCTTGATGATACTTCCATTTAATGATCAGTACACCAATCCCACTTGGCTCACCAAATTTCGTTCTTCTAGTTTAAACCGTTCCTCTGCAGTAACCGTTTTCATGTTTAGGTTTCACTCTGTTTTCTCCTATATGGATACATGTAGTTGGAACTCTAAATCAAACACGGTTTGTGCTAGCTCTTTGAAACTTGGCAAAATAATGTAGTTCCAAGTTCTATCGCTATGGTTTGTGTCCTATTGAATTAGCCCCAAGCAAAGACTGACGAGAATCACTTTCATTGAAAGGGGTTGCCAAGCTTCCAAAAAACTACGAGTTTCCTGAAATCTCAGCAAACATTTTTTCACCCAATCTTGATGATACTTCCATTTAATGATCAGTATACCAATACCACTTGGCTCACCAAATTTCGTTCTTCTAGGTCAAACCGTTCCTTTGCAGTAACCGTTTTCATGTTTAGGTTTCACTCTGTTTTCTCCTATATGGATACATGTAGTTGGAACTCTAAATCAAACACGGTTTGTGCTAGCTCTTTGAAACTTGGCACAATAATGTAGTTCCAAGTTCAATCGCTTTGGTTTGTGTCCTATTGAAGTAGCCCCAAGCAGAGACTGGCGAGAATCACTTTCATTGAAATGGTTTGCCAAGCTTCCAAAAAACTACGAGTTTCCTGAAACCTCAGCAAACATTTTTTCACCCAATCTTGATGATACTTCCATTTAATGATCAGCACACCAATCCCACTTGGCTCACCAAATTTCTTTCTTCTAGGTTAAACCGTTCCTTTGCAGTAACCCTTTTCATGTTTAGGTTTCACTCTGTTTTCTCCTATATGGATACATGTATTTGGAACTCTAAATCAAACACGGTTTGTGCTAGCTCTTTGAAACTTGGCACAATAATGTAGTTCCAAGTTCTATCGCTATGGTTTGTGTCCTATTGAAGGAGCCCCAAGCAGAGACTGACGAGAATCACTTTCATTGAAAGGGGTTGCCAAGCTTCCAAAAAACTACGAGTTTCCTGAAATCTCAGCAAACATTTTTTCACCCAATCTTGATGATACTTCCATTTAATGATCAGTACACCAATCCCACTTGGCTCACCAAATTTCGTACTTCTATGTCAAACCGTTCCTTTGCAGTAACCGTTTTCATGTTTAGGTTTCACTCTGTTTTCTCCTATATGGATACATGTAGTTGGAACTCTAAATCAAACACGGTTTGTGCTAGCTCTTTGAAACTTGGCACAATAATGTAGTTCCAAGTTCTATCGCTATGGTTTGTGTCCTATTGAAGGAGCCCCAAGCAGAGACTGACGAGAATCACTTTCATTGAAAGGGGTTGCCAAGCTTCCAAAAAACTACGAGTTTCCTGAAATCTCAGCAAACATTTTTTCACCCAATCTTGATGATACTTCCATTTAATGATCAGTACACCAATCCCACTTGGTTCACCAAATTTCGTTCTTCTAGGTCAAACCGTTCCTTTGCAGTAACCGTTTTCATATTTAGGATTCACTCTGTTTTCTCCTATATGGATACATGTAGTTGGAACTCTAAATCAAACACGGTTTGTGCTAGCTCTTTGAAACTTGGCAAAATAATGTAGTTCCAAGTTCTATCGCTATGGTTTGTGTCCTATTGAAGTAGCCCCAAGCAGAGACTGACGAGAATCACTTTCATTGAAAGGGGTTGCCAAGCTTCCAAAAAACTACGAGTTTCCTGAAATCTCAGCAAACATTTTTTCACCCAATCTTGATGATACTTCCATTTAATGATCAGCACACCAATCCCACTTGGCTCACCAAATTTCGTTCTTCTAGGTTAAACCGTTTCTTTGCAGTAACCTTTTTCATATTTAGGTTTCAGTCTGTTTTCTCCTATATGGATACATGTAGTTGGAACTCTAAACAAACACGGTTTGTGCTAGCTCTTTGAAACTTGGCACAATAATGTAGTTCGCAGTTCTATTGCTATGGTTTGTGTCCTATTGAAGTAGCCCCAAGCAGAGACTGACGAGAATCACTTTCATTGAAAGGGGTTGCCAAGCTTCCAAAAAACTACGAGTTTCCTGAAATCTCAGCAAACATTTTTTCACCCAATCTTGATGATACTTCCATTTAATGATCAGTACACCAATCCCACTTGGCTCACCAAATTTCGTTCTTCTAGGTCAAACCGTTCCTTTGCAGTAACCGTTTTCATGTTTAGGTTTCACTCTGTTTTCTCCTATATGGATACATGTAGTTGGAACTCTAAATCAAACACAGTTTGTGCTAGCTCTTTGAAACTTGGCAAAATAATGTAGTTCCAAGTTCTATCGCTATGGTTTGTGTCCTATTGAAGTAGCCCCAAGCAGAGACTGGCGAGAATCACTTTCATTGAAAGGGGTTGCCAAGCTTCCAAAAAACTACGAGTTTCCTGAAATCTCAGCAAACATTTTTTCAACCAATCTTGATGATACTTCCATTTAATGATCAGTACACCAATCCCACTTGGCTCACCAAATTTCGTTCTTCTAGTTTAAACCGTTCCTCTGCAGTAACCGTTTTCATGTTTAGGTTTCACTCTGTTTTCTCCTATATGGATACATGTAGTTGGAACTCTAAATCAAACACGGTTTGTGCTAGCTCTTTGAAACTTGGCAAAATAATGTAGTTCCAAGTTCTATCGCTATGGTTTGTGTCCTATTGAATTAGCCCCAAGCAAAGACTGACGAGAATCACTTTCATTGAAAGGGGTTGCCAAGCTTCCAAAAAACTACGAGTTTCCTGAAATCTCAGCAAACATTTTTTCACCCAATCTTGATGATACTTCCTTTTAATGATCAGTACACCAATACCACTTGGCTCACCAAATTTCGTTCTTCTAGGTCAAACCGTTCCTTTGCAGTAACCGTTTTCATGTTTAGGTTTCACTCTGTTTTCTCCTATATGGATACATGTAGTTGGAACTCTAAATCAAACACGGTTTGTGCTAGCTCTTTGAAACTTGGCACAATAATGTAGTTCCAAGTTCAATCGCTTTGGTTTGTGTCCTATTGAAGTAGCCCCAAGCAGAGACTGACGAGAATCTCTTTCATTGAAAGGGGTTGCCAAGCTTCCAAAAAACTACGAGTTTCCTGAAATCTCAGCAAACATTTTTTCACCCAATCTTGATGATACTTCCATTTAATGATTAGTACACCAATCCCACTTGGCTCAGCAAATTTCGTTCTTCTAGGTTAAACCGTTCCTTTGCAGTAACCGCTTTCATGTTTAGGTTTCACTCATTTTCTCCTATATGGATACATGTAGTTGGAACTCTAAATCAAACACGGTTTGTGCTAGCTCTTTGAAACTTGGCACAATAATGTAGTTCCAAGTTCTATCGCTATGGTTTGTGTCCTATTGAAGTAGCCCCAAGCAGAGACTGACGAGAATCTCTTTCATTGAAAGGGGTTGCCAAGCTTCCAAAAAACTACGAGTTTCCTGAAATCTCAGCAAACATTTTTTCACCCAATCTTGATGATACTTCCATTTAATGATCAGTACACCAATCCCACTTGGATCACCAAATTTCGTTCTTCTAGGTTAAACCGTTCCTTTGCAGTAACCGCTTTCATGTTTAGGTTTCACTCTGTTTTCTCCTATATGGATACATGTAGTTGGAACTCTAAATCAAACACGGTTTCTGCTAGCTCTTTGAAACTTGGCACAATAATGTAGTTCCAAGTTCTATCGCTATGTTTTGTGTCCTATTGAAGTAGCCCCAAGCAGAGACTGGCGAGAATCACTTTCATTGAAAGGGTTTGCCAAGCTTCCAAAAAACGAGTTTCCTGAAACCTCACCAAACATTTTTTCACCCAATCTTGATGATACTTCCCTTTAATGATCAGTACACCAATCCCACTTGGCTCACCAAATTTCGTTCTTCTAGGTTAAACCATTCCTTTCCAGTAACCGTTTTAATGTTTAGGTTTACTCTGTTTTCTCCTATATGGATACATGTAGTTGGAACTCTAAACAAACACGGTTTGTGCTAGCTCTTTGAAACTTGGCACAATAATGTAGTTCCAAGTTCTATCGCTATGGTTTGTGTCCTATTGAAGTAGCCCCAAGCAGAGACTGGCGAGAATCACTTTCATTGAAAGGGGTTGCCAAGCTTCCAAAAAACTACGAGTTTCCTGAAATCTCAGCAAACATTTTTTCAACCAATCTTGATGATACTTCCATTTAATGATCAGTACACCAATCCCACTTGGCTCACCAAATTTCGTTCTTCTAGTTTAAACCGTTCCTCTGCAGTAACCGTTTTCATGTTTAGGTTTCACTCTGTTTTCTCCTATATGGATACATGTAGTTGGAACTCTAAATCAAACACGGTTTGTGCTAGCTCTTTGAAACTTGGCAAAATAATGTAGTTCCAAGTTCTATCGCTATGGTTTGTGTCCTATTGAATTAGCCCCAAGCAAAGACTGACGAGAATCACTTTCATTGAAAGGGGTTGCCAAGCTTCCAAAAAACTACGAGTTTCCTGAAATCTCAGCAAACATTTTTTCACCCAATCTTGATGATACTTCCATTTAATGATCAGTATACCAATACCACTTGGCTCACCAAATTTCGTTCTTCTAGGTCAAACCGTTCCTTTGCAGTAACCGTTTTCATGTTTAGGTTTCACTCTGTTTTCTCCTATATGGATACATGTAGTTGGAACTCTAAATCAAACACGGTTTGTGCTAGCTGTTTGAAACTTGGCACAATAATGTAGTTCCAAGTTCAATCGCTTTGGTTTGTGTCCTATTGAAGTAGCCCCAAGCAGAGACTGGCGAGAATCACTTTCATTGAAAGGGTTTGCCAAGCTTCCAAAAAACGAGTTTCCTGAAACCTCAGCAAACATTTTTTCACCCAATCTTGATGATACTTCCATTTAATGATCAGCACACCAATCCCACTTGGCTCACCAAATTTCTTTCTTCTAGGTTAAACCGTTCCTTTGCAGTAACCCTTTTCATGTTTAGGTTTCACTCTGTTTTCTCCTATATGGATACATGTATTTGGAACTCTAAATCAAACACGGTTTGTGCTAGCTCTTTGAAACTTGGCACAATAATGTAGTTCCAAGTTCTATCGCTATGGTTTGTGTCCTATTGAAGGAGCCCCAAGCAGAGACTGACGAGAATCACTTTCATTGAAAGGGGTTGCCAAGCTTCCAAAAAACTACGAGTTTCCTGAAATCTCAGCAAACATTTTTTCACCCAATCTTGATGATACTTCCATTTAATGATCAGTACACCAATCCCACTTGGCTCACCAAATTTCGTACTTCTATGTCAAACCGTTCCTTTGCAGTAACCGTTTTCATGTTTAGGTTTCACTCTGTTTTCTCCTATATGGATACATGTAGTTGGAACTCTAAATCAAACACGGTTTGTGCTAGCTCTTTGAAACTTGGCACAATAATGTAGTTCCAAGTTCTATCGCTATGGTTTGTGTCCTATTGAAGTAGCCCCAAGCAGAGACTGACGAGAATCTCTTTCATTGAAAGGGGTTGCCAAGCTTCCAAAAAACTACGAGTTTCCTGAAATCTCAGCAAACATTTTTTCACCCAATCTTGATGATACTTCCATTTAATGATTAGTACACCAATCCCACTTGGCTCAGCAAATTTCGTTCTTCTAGGTTAAACCGTTCCTTTGCAGTAACCCCTTTCATGTTTAGGTTTCACTCATTTTCTCCTATATGGATACATGTAGTTGGAACTCTAAATCAAACACGGTTTGTGCTAGCTCTTTGAAACTTGGCACAATAATGTAGTTCCAAGTTCTATCGCTATGGTTTGTGTCCTATTGAAGTAGCCCCAAGCAGAGACTGACGAGAATCTCTTTCATTGAAAGGGGTTGCCAAGCTTCCAAAAAACTACGAGTTTCCTGAAATCTCAGCAAACATTTTTTCACCCAATCTTGATGATACTTCCATTTAATGATCAGTACACCAATCCCACTTGGATCACCAAATTTCGTTCTTCTAGGTTAAACCGTTCCTTTGCAGTAACCGCTTTCATGTTTAGGTTTCACTCTGTTTTCTCCTATATGGATACATGTAGTTGGAACTCTAAATCAAACACGGTTTCTGCTAGCTCTTTGAAACTTGGCACAATAATGTAGTTCCAAGTTCTATCGCTATGTTTTGTGTCCTATTGAAGTAGCCCCAAGCAGAGACTGACGAGAATCACTTTCATTGAAAGGGTTTGCCAAGCTTCCAAAAAACGAGTTTCCTGAAACCTCAGCAAACATTTTTTCACCCAATCTTGATGATACTTCCCTTTAATGATCAGTACACCAATCCCACTTGGCTCACCAAATTTCGTTCTTCTAGGTTAAACCATTCCTTTCCAGTAACCGTTTTAATGTTTAGGTTTACTCTGTTTTCTCCTATATGGATACATGTAGTTGGAACTCTAAATCAAACACGATTTGTGCTAGCTCTTTGAAACTTGGCAAAATAATGTAGTTCCAAGTTCTATCGCTATGGTTTGTGTCCTATTGAAGTAGCCCCAAGCAGAGACTGACGAGAATCACTTTCATTGAAAGGGGTTGCCAAGCTTCCAAAAAACTACGAGTTTCCTGAAACCTCAGCAAACATTTTTTCACCCAATCTTGATGATACTTCCCTTTAATGATCAGTACACCAATCCCACTTGGCTCACCAAATTTCGTTCTTCTAGGTTAAACCATTCCTTTCCAGTAACCGTTTTAATGTTTAGGTTTACTCTGTTTTCTCCTATATGGATACATGTAGTTGGAACTCTAAACAAACACGGTTTGTGCTAGCTCTTTGAAACTTGGCACAATAATGTAGTTCCAAGTTCTATCGCTATGGTTTGTGTCCTATTGAAGTAGCCCCAAGCAGAGACTGGCGAGAATCACTTTCATTGAAAGGGGTTGCCAAGATTCCAAAAAACTACGAGTTTCCTGAAATCTCAGCAAAGATTTTTTCAACCAATCTTGATGATACTTCCATTTAATGATCAGTACACCAATCCCACTTGGCTCACCAAATTTCGTTCTTCTAGTTTAAACCGTTCCTCTGCAGTAACCGTTTTCATGTTTAGGTTTCACTCTGTTTTCTCCTATATGGATACATGTAGTTGGAACTCTAAATCAAACACGGTTTGTGCTAGCTCTTTGAAACTTGGCAAAATAATGTAGTTCCAAGTTCTATCGCTATGGTTTGTGTCCTATTGAATTAGCCCCAAGCAAAGACTGACGAGAATCACTTTCATTGAAAGGGGTTGCCAAGCTTCCAAAAAACTACGAGTTTCCTGAAATCTCAGCAAACATTTTTTCACCCAATCTTGATGATACTTCCATTTAATGATCAGTATACCAATACCACTTGGCTCACCAAATTTCGTTCTTCTAGGTCAAACCGTTCCTTTGCAGTAACCGTTTTCATGTTTAGGTTTCACTCTGTTTTCTCCTATATGGATACATGTATTTGGAACTCTAAATCAAACACGGTTTGTGCTAGCTCTTTGAAACTTGGCACAATAATGTAGTTCCAAGTTCTATCGCTATGGTTTGTGTCCTATTGAAGGAGCCCCAAGCAGAGACTGACGAGAATCACTTTCATTGAAAGGGGTTGCCAAGCTTCCAAAAACTACGAGTTTCCTGAAATCTCAGCAAACATTTTTTCACCCAATCTTGATGATACTTCCATTTAATGATCAGTACACCAATCCCACTTGGTTCACCAAATTTCGTTCTTCTAGGTCAAACCGTTCCTTTGCAGTAACCGTTTTCATGTTAGGATTCACTCTGTTTTCTCCTATATGGATACATGTAGTTGGAACTCTAAATCAAACACGGTTTGTGCTAGCTCTTTGAAACTTGGCAAAATAATGTAGTTCCCAAGTTCTATCGCTATGGTTTGTGTCCTATTGAAGTAGCCCCAAGCAGAGACTGACGAGAATCACTTTCATTGAAAGGGGTTGCCAAGCTTCCAAAAAACTACGAGTTTCCTGAAATCTCAGCAAACATTTTTTCACCCAATCTTGATGATACTTCCATTTAATGATCAGCACACCAATCCCACTTGGCTCACCAAATTTCGTTCTTCTAGGTTAAACCGTTTCTTTGCAGTAACCTTTTTCATATTTAGGTTTCAGTCTGTTTTCTCCTATATGGATACATGTAGTTGGAACTCTAAACAAACACGGTTTGTGCTAGCTCTTTGAAACTTGGCACAATAATGTAGTTCCAAGTTCTATCGCTATGGTTTGTGTCCTATTGAAGTAGCCCCAAGCAGAGACTGACGAGAATCTCTTTCATTGAAAGGGGTTGCCAAGCTTCCAAAAAACTACGAGTTTCCTGAAATCTCAGCAAACATTTTTTCACCCAATCTTGATGATACTTCCATTTAATGATTAGTACACCAATCCCACTTGGCTCAGCAAATTTCATTCTTCTAGGTTAAACCGTTCCTTTGCAGTAACCGTTTTCATGTTTAGGTTTCACTCTGTTTTCTCCTATATGGATACATGTAGTTAGAACTCTAAATCAAACACAGTTTGTGCTAGCTCTTTGAAACTTGGCAAAATAATGTAGTTCCAAGTTCTATCGCTATGGTTTGTGTCCTATTGAAGTAGCCCCAAGCAGAGACTGACGAGAATCACTTTCATTGAAAGGGGTTGCCAAGCTTCCAAAAAACTACGAGTTTCCTGAAATCTCAGCAAATATTTTTTCACCCAATCTTGATGATACTTCCATTTAATGATCAGTACACCAATCCCACTTGGCTCACCAAATTTCGTACTTCTATGTCAAACCGTTCCTTTGCAGTAACCGTTTTCATGTTTAGGTTTCACTCTGTTTTCTCCTATATGGATACATGTAGTTGGAACTCTAAATCAAACACGGTTTGTGCTAGCTCTTTGAAACTTGGCACAATAATGTAGTTCCAAGTTCTATCGCTATGGTTTGTGTCCTATTGAAGTAGCCCCAAGCAGAGACTGACGAGAATCTCTTTCATTGAAAGGGGTTGCCAAGCTTCCAAAAAACTACGAGTTTCCTGAAATCTCAGCAAACATTTTTTCACCCAATCTTGATGATACTTCCATTTAATGATTAGTACACCAATCCCACTTGGCTCAGCAAATTTCGTTCTTCTAGGTTAAACCGTTCCTTTGCAGTAACCGCTTTCATGTTTAGGTTTCACTCATTTTCTCCTATATGGATACATGTAGTTGGAACTCTAAATCAAACACGGTTTGTGCTAGCTCTTTGAAACTTGGCACAATAATGTAGTTCCAAGTTCTATCGCTATGGTTTGTGTCCTATTGAAGTAGCCCCAAGCAGAGACTGACGAGAATCTCTTTCATTGAAAGGGGTTGCCAAGCTTCCAAAAAACTACGAGTTTCCTGAAATCTCAGCAAACATTTTTTCACCCAATCTTGATGATACTTCCATTTAATGATCAGTACACCAATCCCACTTGGATCACCAAATTTCGTTCTTCTAGGTTAAACCGTTCCTTTGCAGTAACCGCTTTCATGTTTAGGTTTCACTCTGTTTTCTCCTATATGGATACATGTAGTTGGAACTCTAAATCAAACACGGTTTCTGCTAGCTCTTTGAAACTTGGCACAATAATGTAGTTCCAAGTTCTATCGCTATGTTTTGTGTCCTATTGAAGTAGCCCCAAGCAGAGACTGGCGAGAATCACTTTCATTGAAAGGGTTTGCCAAGCTTCCAAAAAACGAGTTTCCTGAAACCTCAGCAAACATTTTTTCACCCAATCTTGATGATACTTCCCTTTAATGATCAGTACACCAATCCCACTTGGCTCACCAAATTTCGTTCTTCTAGGTTAAACCATTCCTTTCCAGTAACCGTTTTAATGTTTAGGTTTACTCTGTTTTCTCCTATATGGATACATGTAGTTGGAACTCTAAATCAAACACGATTTGTGCTAGCTCTTTGAAACTTGGCAAAATAATGTAGTTCCAAGTTCTATCGCTATGGTTTGTGTCCTATTGAAGTAGCCCCAAGCAGAGACTGACGAGAATCACTTTCATTGAAAGGGGTTGCCAAGCTTCCAAAAAACTACGAGTTTCCTGAAATCTCAGCAAACATTTTTTCACCCAATCTTGATGATACTTCCATTTAATGATCAGCACACCAATCCCACTTGGCTCACCAAATTTCGTTCTTCTAGGTTAAACCGTTTCTTTGCAGTAACCTTTTTCATATTTAGGTTTCAGTCTGTTTTCTCCTATATGGATACATGTAGTTGGAACTCTAAACAAACACGGTTTGTGCTAGCTCTTTGAAACTTGGCACAATAATGTAGTTCCAAGTTCTATCGCTATGGTTTGTGTCCTATTGAAGTAGCCCCAAGCAGAGACTGACGAGAATCTCTTTCATTGAAAGGGGTTGCCAAGCTTCCAAAAAACGAGTTTCCTGAAACCTCAGCAAACATTTTTTCACCCAATCTTGATGATACTTCCATTTAATGATTAGTACACCAATCCCACGTGGCTCTCCAAATCATTCTTCTAGGTTAAACCCTTCCTTTGCAGTAACCGTGTTGATGTTTAGGTTTCACTCTGTTTTCTCCTATATAGATAAATGTAGGTGGAACTCTAAATCAAACACGGATTATGCTAGCTCTTTGAAACTTGGCAAAATAATGTAGTTCCAAGTTCTATCGCTATGGTTTGTGTCCTATTGAAGTAGCCCCAAGCAGAGACAGACGAGAATCACTTTCATTGAAAGGGGTTGCCAAGCTTAGAAAAAAATACGAGTTTCCTGAAACCTCAGCAAACATTTTTTCAACCAATCTTGATGATACTTCCATTTAATGATCAGTCCACCAATCCCACTTGGCTCACCAAATTTCGTTCTTCTAGGTTAAACCGTTCCTTTGCAGTAACCCTTTTCATGTTTAGGTTTCACTCTGTTTTCTCCTATATGGATACATGTAGTTGGAACTCTAAATCAAACACGGTTTGTGCTAGCTCTTTGAAACCTGGCACAATAATGTAGTTCCAAGTTTTATCGCTATGGTTTGTGTCCTATTGAAGTAGCCCCAAGCAGAGACTGACGAGAATCACTTTCATTGAAAGGGGTTGCCAAGCTTCCAAAAAACTACGAGTTTCCTGAAATATCAGCAAACATTTTTTCACCCCATCTTGATGATACTTCCATTTAATGATCAGCACACCAATCCCACTTGGCTCAGCAAATTTCTTTCTTCTAGGTTAAACCGTTCCTTTGCAGTAACCCTTTTCATGTTTAGGTTTCACTCTGTTTTCTCCTATATGGATACATGTAGTTGGAACTCTAAATCAAACACGGTTTGTGCTAGCTCTTTGAAACTTGGCACAATAATGTAGTTCCAAGTTCTATCGCTATGGTTTGTGTCCTATTGAAGGAGCCCCAAGCAGAGACTGACGAGAATCACTTTCATTGAAAGGGGTTGCCAAGCTTCCAAAAAACAAGTCTCCTGGAATCTCAGCAAACATTTTTTCACCAATCTTGATGATACTTCCATTTAATGATCAGTACACCAATCCCACTTGGCTCACCGAATTTCGTTCTTCTAGGTTAAACCATTCCTTTGCAGTAACCGTTTTAATGTTTAGGTTTCACTCTGTTTTCTCCTATATGGATACATGTAGTTGGAACTCTAAATCAAACACGGTTTGTGCTAGCTCTTTGAAACTTGGCAAAATAATGTAGTTCCAAGTTCTATCGCTATGGTTTGTGTCCTATTGAAGTAGCCCCAAGCAGAGACTGGCGAGAATCACTTTCATTGAAAGGGGTTGCCAAGCTTCCAAAAAACTACGAGTTTCCTGAAATCTCAGCAAACATTTTTTCAACCAATCTTGATGATACTTCCATTTAATGATCAGTACACCAATCCCACTTGGCTCACCAAATTTCGTTCTTCTAGTTTAAACCGTTCCTCTGCAGTAACCGTTTTCATGTTTAGGTTTCACTCTGTTTTCTCCTATATGGATACATGTAGTTGGAACTCTAAATCAAACACGGTTTGTGCTAGCTCTTTGAAACTTGGCAAAATAATGTAGTTCCAAGTTCTATCGCTATGGTTTGTGTCCTATTGAATTAGCCCCAAGCAAAGACTGACGAGAATCACTTTCATTGAAAGGGGTTGCCAAGCTTCCAAAAAACTACGAGTTTCCTGAAATCTCAGCAAACATTTTTTCACCCAATCTTGATGATACTTCCATTTAATGATCAGTACACCAATACCACTTGGCTCACCAAATTTCGTTCTTCTAGGTCAAACCGTTCCTTTGCAGTAACCGTTTTCATGTTTAGGTTTCACTCTGTTTTCTCCTATATGGATACATGTAGTTGGAACGCTAAATCAAACACGGTTTGTGCTAGCTCTTTGAAACTTGGCACAATAATGTAGTTCCAAGTTCAATCGCTTTGGTTTGTGTCCTATTGAAGTAGCCCCAAGCAGAGACTGGCGAGAATCACTTTCATTGAAAGGGTTTGCCAAGCTTCCAAAAAACGAGTTTCCTGAAACCTCAGTAAACATTTTTTCACCCAATCTTGATGATACTTCCATTTAATGATCAGCACACCAATCCCACTTGGCTCACCAAATTTCTTTCTTCTAGGTTAAACCGTTCCTTTGCAGTAACCCTTTTCATGTTTAGGTTTCACTCTGTTTTCTCCTATATGGATACATGTAGTTGGAACTCTAAATCAAACACGGTTTGTGCTAGCTCTTTGAAACTTGGCACAATAATGTAGTTCCAAGTTCTATCGCTATTGTTTGTGTCCTATTGAAGGAGCCCCAAGCAGAGACTGACGAGAATCACTTTCATTGAAAGGGGTTGCCAAGCTTCCAAAAAACTACGAGTTTCCTGAAATCTCAGCAAACATTTTTTCACCCAATCTTGATGAGACTTCCATTTAATGATTAGTACACCAATCCCACTTGGCTCACCAAATTTCGTTCTTCTAGGTTAAACCGTTCCTTTGCAGTAACCATTTTCATGTTTAGTTTTCACTCTGTTTTCTCCTATATGGATACATGTAGTTAGAACTCTAAATCAAACACAGTTTGTGCTAGCTCTTTGAAACTTGGCACAATAATGTAGTTCCCAGTTCTATCGCTATGGTTTGTGTCCTATTGAAGTAGCCCCAAGCAGAGACTGACGAGAATCACTTTCATTGAAAGGGGTTGCCAAGCTTCCAAAAAACTAGTCTCCTGGAATCTCAGCAAATATTTTTTCACCAATCTTGATGATACTTCCATTTAATGATCAGTACACCAATCCCACTTGGCTCACCGAATTTCGTTCTTCTAGGTTAAACCATTCCTTTGCAGTAACCGTTTTAATGTTTAGGTTTCAGTCTGTTTTCTCCTATATGGATACATGTCGTTGGAACTCTAAATCAAACACGGTTTGTGCTAGCTCTTTGAAACTTGGCACAATAATGTAGTTCCAAGTTCTATCGCTATGGTTTGTGTCCTATTGAAGTAGCCCCAAGCAGAGACTGACGAGAATCACTTTCATTGAAAGGGGTTGCCAAGCTTCCAAAAAACTACGAGTTTCCTGAAATCTCAGCAAACATTTTTTCACCCAATCTTGATGATACTTCCATTTAATGATCAGTACACCAATCCCACTTGGCTCCCCAAATTTCGTTCTTCTAGGTCAAACCGTTCCTTTGCAGTATCCGTTTTCATGTTTAGGTTTCACTCTGTTTTCTCCTATATGGATACATGTAGTTGGAACTCTAAATCAAACACGGTTTGTGCTAGCTCTTTGAAACTTGGCAAAATAATGTAGTTCCAAGTTCTATCGCTATGGTTTGTGTCCTATTGAAGTAGCCCCAAGCAGAGACTGGCGAGAATCACTTTCATTGAAAGGGGTTGCCAAGCTTCCAAAAAACTACGAGTTTCCTGAAATCTCAGCAAACATTTTTTCACCCAATCGTGATGATACTTCCATTTAATGATGAGTACACCAATCCCACTTGGCTCACCAAATTTCGTTCTTCTAGTTTAAACCGTTCCTTTGCAGTAACCGTTTTCATGTTTAGGTTTCACTCTGTTTTCTCCTAAATGGATACATGTAGTTAGAACTCTAAATCAAACACAGTTTGTGCTAGCTCTTTGAAACTTGGCGAAAAAATAATGTAGTTCGTAGTTCTATCGCTATGGATTGTGTCCTATTGAAGTAGCCCCAAGCAGAGACTGACGAGAATCACTTTCATTGAAAGGGGTTGCCAAGCTTCCAAAAAACTACGAGTTTCCTGAAATCTCAGCAAACATTTTTTCACCCAATCTTGATGATACTTCCATTTAATCATCAGCACACCAGTCCCACTTGGCTCACCAAATTTCGTTCTTCTAGGTTAAACCGATTCTTTGCAGTAACCTTTTTCATATTTAGGTTTCAGTCTGTTTTCTCCTATATGGATACATGTCGTTGGAACTCTAAATCAAACACGGTTTGTGCTAGCTCTTTGAAACTTGGCACAATAATGTAGTTCCAAGTTCTATCGCTATGGTTTGTGTCCTATTGAAGTAGCCCCAAGCAGAGACTGACGAGAATCTCTTTCATTGAAAGGGGTTGCCAAGCTTCCAAAAAACTACGAGTTTCCTGAAATCTCAGCAAACATTTTTTCACCCAATCTTGATGATACTTCCATTTAATGATTAGTACACCAATCCCACTTGGCTCAGCAAATTTCATTCTTCTAGGTTAAACCGTTCCTTTGCAGTAACCGTTTTCATGTTTAGGTTTCACTCTGTTTTCTCCTATATGGATAAATGTAGTTGGAACTCTAAATCAAACACGGTTTATGCTAGCTCTTTGAAACTTGGCAAAATAATGTAGTTCCAAGTTCTATCGCTATGGATTGTGTCCTATTGAAGTAGCCCCAAGCAGAGACTGACGAGAATCACTTTCATTGAAAGGGGTTGCCAAGCTTAGAAAAAACTACGAGTTTCCTGAAATCTCAGCAAACATTTTTTCACCCAATCTTGATGATACTTCCATTTAATGATCAGTACACCAATCCCAATTGGATCACCAAATTTCGTTCTTCTAGGTTAAACCGTTCCTTTGCAGTAACCGCTTTCATGTTTAGGTTTCACTCTGTTTTCTCCTATATGGATACATGTAGTTGGAACTCTAAATCAAAACGGTTTGTGCTAGCTCTTTGAAACTTGGCAAAATAATGTAGTTCCAAGTTATATCGCTATGGTTTGTGTCCTATTGAAGTAGCCCCAAGCAGAGACTGGCGAGAATCACTTTCATTGAAAGGGTTTGCCAAGCTTCCAAAAAACGAGTTTCCTGAAACCTCAGCAAACATTTTTTCACCCAATCTTGATGATACTTCCATTTAATGATCAGTATACCAATACCACTTGGCTCACCAAATTTCGTTCTTCTAGGTCAAACCGTTCCTTTGCAGTAACCGTTTTCATGTTTAGGTTTCACTCTGTTTTCTCCTATATGGATACATGTAGTTGGAACTCTAAATCAAACACGGTTTGTGCTAGCTCTTTGAAACTTGGCACAATAATGTAGTTCCAAGTTCAATCGCTTTGGTTTGTGTCCTATTGAAGTAGCCCCAAGCAGAGACTGGCGAGAATCACTTTCATTGAAATGGTTTGCCAAGCTTCCAAAAAACGAGTTTCCTGAAACCTCAGCAAACATTTTTTCACCCAATCTTGATGATACTTCCATTTAATGATCAGCACACCAATCCCACTTGGCTCACCAAATTTCTTTCTTCTAGGTTAAACCGTTCCTTTGCAGTAACCCTTTTCATGTTTAGGTTTCACTCTGTTTTCTCCTATATGGATACATGTATTTGGAACTCTAAATCAAACACGGTTTGTGCTAGCTCTTTGAAACTTGGCACAATAATGTAGTTCCAAGTTCTATCGCTATGGTTTGTGTCCTATTGAAGGAGCCCCAAGCAGAGACTGACGAGAATCACTTTCATTGAAAGGGGTTGCCAAGCTTCCAAAAAACTACGAGTTTCCTGAAATCTCAGCAAACATTTTTTCACCCAATCTTGATGATACTTCCATTTAATGATCAGTACACCAATCCCACTTGGTTCACCAAATTTCGTTCTTCTAGGTCAAACCGTTCCTTTGCAGTAACCGTTTTCATGTTTAGGATTCACTCTGTTTTCTCCTATATGGATACATGTAGTTGGAACTCTAAATCAAACACGGTTTGTGCTAGCTCTTTGAAACTTGGCAAAATAATGTAGTTCCAAGTTCTATCGCTATGGTTTGTGTCCTATTGAAGTAGCCCCAAGCAGAGACTGACGAGAATCACTTTCATTGAAAGGGGTTGCCAAGCTTCCAAAAAACTACGAGTTTCCTGAAATCTCAGCAAACATTTTTTCACCCAATCTTGATGATACTTCCATTTAATGATCAGCACACCAATCCCACTTGGCTCACCAAATTTCGTTCTTCTAGGTTAAACCGTTTCTTTGCAGTAACCTTTTTCATATTTAGGTTTCAGTCTGTTTTCTCCTATATGGATACATGTAGTTGGAACTCTAAACAAACACGGTTTGTGCTAGCTCTTTGAAACTTGGCACAATAATGTAGTTCCAAGTTCTATCGCTATGGTTTGTGTCCTATTGAAGTAGCCCCAAGCAGAGACTGACGAGAATCTCTTTCATTGAAAGGGGTTGCCAAGCTTCCAAAAAACTACGAGTTTCCTGAAATCTCAGCAAACATTTTTTCACCCAATCTTGATGATACTTCCATTTAATGATTAGTACACCAATCCCACTTGGCTCAGCAAATTTCATTCTTCTAGGTTAAACCGTTCCTTTGCAGTAACCGTTTTCATGTTTAGGTTTCACTCTGTTTTCTCCTATATGGATACATGTAGTTAGAACTCTAAATCAAACACAGTTTGTGCTAGCTCTTTGAAACTTGGCAAAATAATGTAGTTCCAAGTTCTATCGCTATGGTTTGTGTCCTATTGAAGTAGCCCCAAGCAGAGACTGACGAGAATCACTTTCATTGAAAGGGGTTGCCAAGCTTCCAAAAAACTACGAGTTTCCTGAAATCTCAGCAAATATTTTTTCACCCAATCTTGATGATACTTCCATTTAATGATCAGTACACCAATCCCACTTGGCTCACCAAATTTCGTACTTCTATGTCAAACCGTTCCTTTGCAGTAACCGTTTTCATGTTTAGGTTTCACTCTGTTTTCTCCTATATGGATACATGTAGTTGGAACTCTAAATCAAACACGGTTTGTGCTAGCTCTTTGAAACTTGGCACAATAATGTAGTTCCAAGTTCTATCGCTATGGTTTGTGTCCTATTGAAGTAGCCCCAAGCAGAGACTGACGAGAATCTCTTTCATTGAAAGGGGTTGCCAAGCTTCCAAAAAACTACGAGTTTCCTGAAATCTCAGCAAACATTTTTTCACCCAATCTTGATGATACTTCCATTTAATGATTAGTACACCAATCCCACTTGGCTCAGCAAATTTCGTTCTTCTAGGTTAAACCGTTCCTTTGCAGTAACCGCTTTCATGTTTAGGTTTCACTCATTTTCTCCTATATGGATACATGTAGTTGGAACTCTAAATCAAACACGGTTTGTGCTAGCTCTTTGAAACTTGGCACAATAATGTAGTTCCAAGTTCTATCGCTATGGTTTGTGTCCTATTGAAGTAGCCCCAAGCAGAGACTGACGAGAATCTCTTTCATTGAAAGGGGTTGCCAAGCTTCCAAAAAACTACGAGTTTCCTGAAATCTCAGCAAACATTTTTTCACCCAATCTTGATGATACTTCCATTTAATGATCAGTACACCAATCCCACTTGGATCACCAAATTTCGTTCTTCTAGGTTAAACCGTTCCTTTGCAGTAACCGCTTTCATGTTTAGGTTTCACTCTGTTTTCTCCTATATGGATACATGTAGTTGGAACTCTAAATCAAACACGGTTTCTGCTAGCTCTTTGAAACTTGGCACAATAATGTAGTTCCAAGTTCTATCGCTATGTTTTGTGTCCTATTGAAGTAGCCCCAAGCAGAGACTGGCGAGAATCACTTTCATTGAAAGGGTTTGCCAAGCTTCCAAAAAACGAGTTTCCTGAAACCTCAGCAAACATTTTTTCACCCAATCTTGATGATACTTCCCTTTAATGATCAGTACACCAATCCCACTTGGCTCACCAAATTTCGTTCTTCTAGGTTAAACCATTCCTTTCCAGTAACCGTTTTAATGTTTAGGTTTACTCTGTTTTCTCCTATATGGATACATGTAGTTGGAACTCTAAATCAAACACGATTTGTGCTAGCTCTTTGAAACTTGGCAAAATAATGTAGTTCCAAGTTCTATCGCTATGGTTTGTGTCCTATTGAAGTAGCCCCAAGCAGAGACTGACGAGAATCACTTTCATTGAAAGGGGTTGCCAAGCTTCCAAAAAACTACGAGTTTCCTGAAATCTCAGCAAACATTTTTTCACCCAATCTTGATGATACTTCCATTTAATGATCAGCACACCAATCCCACTTGGCTCACCAAATTTCGTTCTTCTAGGTTAAACCGTTTCTTTGCAGTAACCTTTTTCATATTTAGGTTTCAGTCTGTTTTCTCCTATATGGATACATGTAGTTGGAACTCTAAACAAACACGGTTTGTGCTAGCTCTTTGAAACTTGGCACAATAATGTAGTTCCAAGTTCTATCGCTATGGTTTGTGTCCTATTGAAGTAGCCCCAAGCAGAGACTGACGAGAATCTCTTTCATTGAAAGGGGTTGCCAAGCTTCCAAAAAACGAGTTTCCTGAAACCTCAGCAAACATTTTTTCACCCAATCTTGATGATACTTCCATTTAATGATTAGTACACCAATCCCACGTGGCTCTCCAAATCATTCTTCTAGGTTAAACCCTTCCTTTGCAGTAACCGTGTTGATGTTTAGGTTTCACTCTGTTTTCTCCTATATAGATAAATGTAGGTGGAACTCTAAATCAAACACGGATTATGCTAGCTCTTTGAAACTTGGCAAAATAATGTAGTTCCAAGTTCTATCGCTATGGTTTGTGTCCTATTGAAGTAGCCCCAAGCAGAGACAGACGAGAATCACTTTCATTGAAAGGGGTTGCCAAGCTTAGAAAAAAATACGAGTTTCCTGAAACCTCAGCAAACATTTTTTCAACCAATCTTGATGATACTTCCATTTAATGATCAGTCCACCAATCCCACTTGGCTCACCAAATTTCGTTCTTCTAGGTTAAACCGTTCCTTTGCAGTAACCCTTTTCATGTTTAGGTTTCACTCTGTTTTCTCCTATATGGATACATGTAGTTGGAACTCTAAATCAAACACGGTTTGTGCTAGCTCTTTGAAACCTGGCACAATAATGTAGTTCCAAGTTTTATCGCTATGGTTTGTGTCCTATTGAAGTAGCCCCAAGCAGAGACTGACGAGAATCACTTTCATTGAAAGGGGTTGCCAAGCTTCCAAAAAACTACGAGTTTCCTGAAATATCAGCAAACATTTTTTCACCCCATCTTGATGATACTTCCATTTAATGATCAGCACACCAATCCCACTTGGCTCAGCAAATTTCTTTCTTCTAGGTTAAACCGTTCCTTTGCAGTAACCCTTTTCATGTTTAGGTTTCACTCTGTTTTCTCCTATATGGATACATGTAGTTGGAACTCTAAATCAAACACGGTTTGTGCTAGCTCTTTGAAACTTGGCACAATAATGTAGTTCCAAGTTCTATCGCTATGGTTTGTGTCCTATTGAAGGAGCCCCAAGCAGAGACTGACGAGAATCACTTTCATTGAAAGGGGTTGCCAAGCTTCCAAAAAACAAGTCTCCTGGAATCTCAGCAAACATTTTTTCACCAATCTTGATGATACTTCCATTTAATGATCAGTACACCAATCCCACTTGGCTCACCGAATTTCGTTCTTCTAGGTTAAACCATTCCTTTGCAGTAACCGTTTTAATGTTTAGGTTTCACTCTGTTTTCTCCTATATGGATACATGTAGTTGGAACTCTAAATCAAACACGGTTTGTGCTAGCTCTTTGAAACTTGGCAAAATAATGTAGTTCCAAGTTCTATCGCTATGGTTTGTGTCCTATTGAAGTAGCCCCAAGCAGAGACTGGCGAGAATCACTTTCATTGAAAGGGGTTGCCAAGCTTCCAAAAAACTACGAGTTTCCTGAAATCTCAGCAAACATTTTTTCAACCAATCTTGATGATACTTCCATTTAATGATCAGTACACCAATCCCACTTGGCTCACCAAATTTCGTTCTTCTAGTTTAAACCGTTCCTCTGCAGTAACCGTTTTCATGTTTAGGTTTCACTCTGTTTTCTCCTATATGGATACATGTAGTTGGAACTCTAAATCAAACACGGTTTGTGCTAGCTCTTTGAAACTTGGCAAAATAATGTAGTTCCAAGTTCTATCGCTATGGTTTGTGTCCTATTGAATTAGCCCCAAGCAAAGACTGACGAGAATCACTTTCATTGAAAGGGGTTGCCAAGCTTCCAAAAAACTACGAGTTTCCTGAAATCTCAGCAAACATTTTTTCACCCAATCTTGATGATACTTCCATTTAATGATCAGTACACCAATACCACTTGGCTCACCAAATTTCGTTCTTCTAGGTCAAACCGTTCCTTTGCAGTAACCGTTTTCATGTTTAGGTTTCACTCTGTTTTCTCCTATATGGATACATGTAGTTGGAACGCTAAATCAAACACGGTTTGTGCTAGCTCTTTGAAACTTGGCACAATAATGTAGTTCCAAGTTCAATCGCTTTGGTTTGTGTCCTATTGAAGTAGCCCCAAGCAGAGACTGGCGAGAATCACTTTCATTGAAAGGGTTTGCCAAGCTTCCAAAAAACGAGTTTCCTGAAACCTCAGTAAACATTTTTTCACCCAATCTTGATGATACTTCCATTTAATGATCAGCACACCAATCCCACTTGGCTCACCAAATTTCTTTCTTCTAGGTTAAACCGTTCCTTTGCAGTAACCCTTTTCATGTTTAGGTTTCACTCTGTTTTCTCCTATATGGATACATGTAGTTGGAACTCTAAATCAAACACGGTTTGTGCTAGCTCTTTGAAACTTGGCACAATAATGTAGTTCCAAGTTCTATCGCTATTGTTTGTGTCCTATTGAAGGAGCCCCAAGCAGAGACTGACGAGAATCACTTTCATTGAAAGGGGTTGCCAAGCTTCCAAAAAACTACGAGTTTCCTGAAATCTCAGCAAACATTTTTTCACCCAATCTTGATGAGACTTCCATTTAATGATTAGTACACCAATCCCACTTGGCTCACCAAATTTCGTTCTTCTAGGTTAAACCGTTCCTTTGCAGTAACCATTTTCATGTTTAGTTTTCACTCTGTTTTCTCCTATATGGATACATGTAGTTAGAACTCTAAATCAAACACAGTTTGTGCTAGCTCTTTGAAACTTGGCACAATAATGTAGTTCCCAGTTCTATCGCTATGGTTTGTGTCCTATTGAAGTAGCCCCAAGCAGAGACTGACGAGAATCACTTTCATTGAAAGGGGTTGCCAAGCTTCCAAAAAACTAGTCTCCTGGAATCTCAGCAAATATTTTTTCACCAATCTTGATGATACTTCCATTTAATGATCAGTACACCAATCCCACTTGGCTCACCGAATTTCGTTCTTCTAGGTTAAACCATTCCTTTGCAGTAACCGTTTTAATGTTTAGGTTTCAGTCTGTTTTCTCCTATATGGATACATGTCGTTGGAACTCTAAATCAAACACGGTTTGTGCTAGCTCTTTGAAACTTGGCACAATAATGTAGTTCCAAGTTCTATCGCTATGGTTTGTGTCCTATTGAAGTAGCCCCAAGCAGAGACTGACGAGAATCACTTTCATTGAAAGGGGTTGCCAAGCTTCCAAAAAACTACGAGTTTCCTGAAATCTCAGCAAACATTTTTTCACCCAATCTTGATGATACTTCCATTTAATGATCAGTACACCAATCCCACTTGGCTCCCCAAATTTCGTTCTTCTAGGTCAAACCGTTCCTTTGCAGTATCCGTTTTCATGTTTAGGTTTCACTCTGTTTTCTCCTATATGGATACATGTAGTTGGAACTCTAAATCAAACACGGTTTGTGCTAGCTCTTTGAAACTTGGCAAAATAATGTAGTTCCAAGTTCTATCGCTATGGTTTGTGTCCTATTGAAGTAGCCCCAAGCAGAGACTGGCGAGAATCACTTTCATTGAAAGGGGTTGCCAAGCTTCCAAAAAACTACGAGTTTCCTGAAATCTCAGCAAACATTTTTTCACCCAATCGTGATGATACTTCCATTTAATGATGAGTACACCAATCCCACTTGGCTCACCAAATTTCGTTCTTCTAGTTTAAACCGTTCCTTTGCAGTAACCGTTTTCATGTTTAGGTTTCACTCTGTTTTCTCCTAAATGGATACATGTAGTTAGAACTCTAAATCAAACACAGTTTGTGCTAGCTCTTTGAAACTTGGCGAAAAAATAATGTAGTTCGTAGTTCTATCGCTATGGATTGTGTCCTATTGAAGTAGCCCCAAGCAGAGACTGACGAGAATCACTTTCATTGAAAGGGGTTGCCAAGCTTCCAAAAAACTACGAGTTTCCTGAAATCTCAGCAAACATTTTTTCACCCAATCTTGATGATACTTCCATTTAATCATCAGCACACCAGTCCCACTTGGCTCACCAAATTTCGTTCTTCTAGGTTAAACCGATTCTTTGCAGTAACCTTTTTCATATTTAGGTTTCAGTCTGTTTTCTCCTATATGGATACATGTCGTTGGAACTCTAAATCAAACACGGTTTGTGCTAGCTCTTTGAAACTTGGCACAATAATGTAGTTCCAAGTTCTATCGCTATGGTTTGTGTCCTATTGAAGTAGCCCCAAGCAGAGACTGACGAGAATCTCTTTCATTGAAAGGGGTTGCCAAGCTTCCAAAAAACTACGAGTTTCCTGAAATCTCAGCAAACATTTTTTCACCCAATCTTGATGATACTTCCATTTAATGATTAGTACACCAATCCCACTTGGCTCAGCAAATTTCATTCTTCTAGGTTAAACCGTTCCTTTGCAGTAACCGTTTTCATGTTTAGGTTTCACTCTGTTTTCTCCTATATGGATAAATGTAGTTGGAACTCTAAATCAAACACGGTTTATGCTAGCTCTTTGAAACTTGGCAAAATAATGTAGTTCCAAGTTCTATCGCTATGGATTGTGTCCTATTGAAGTAGCCCCAAGCAGAGACTGACGAGAATCACTTTCATTGAAAGGGGTTGCCAAGCTTAGAAAAAACTACGAGTTTCCTGAAATCTCAGCAAACATTTTTTCACCCAATCTTGATGATACTTCCATTTAATGATCAGTACACCAATCCCAATTGGATCACCAAATTTCGTTCTTCTAGGTTAAACCGTTCCTTTGCAGTAACCGCTTTCATGTTTAGGTTTCACTCTGTTTTCTCCTATATGGATACATGTAGTTGGAACTCTAAATCAAAACGGTTTGTGCTAGCTCTTTGAAACTTGGCAAAATAATGTAGTTCCAAGTTATATCGCTATGGTTTGTGTCCTATTGAAGTAGCCCCAAGCAGAGACTGGCGAGAATCACTTTCATTGAAAGGGTTTGCCAAGCTTCCAAAAAACGAGTTTCCTGAAACCTCAGCAAACATTTTTTCACCCAATCTTGATGATACTTCCATTTAATGATTAGTACACCAATCCCACTTGGCTCTCCAAATTTCATTCTTCTAGGTTAAACCCTTCCTTTGCAGTAACCGTTTTGATGTTTAGGTTTCACTCTGTTTTCTCCTATATAGATAAATGTAGTTGGAACTCTAAATCAAACACGGTTTATGCTAGCTCTTTGAAACTTGGCAAAATAATGTAGTTCCAAGTTCTATCGCTATGGATTGTGTCCTATTGAAGTAGCCCCAAGCAGAGACTGACGAGAATCACTTTCATTGAAAGGGGTTGCCAAGCTTAGAAAAAACTACGAGTTTCCTGAAATCTCAGCAAACATTTTTTCACCCAATCTTGATGATACTTCCATTTAATGATCAGTACACCAATCCCACTTGGATCACCAAATTTCGTTCTTCTAGGTTAAACCGTTCCTTTGCAGTAACTGCTTTCATGTTTAGGATTCACTCTGTTTTCTCCTATATGGATACATGTAGTTGGAACTCTAAATCAAACACGGTTTGTGCTAGCTCTTTGAAACTTGGCACACTAATGTAGTTCCAAGTTCTATCGCTATGGTTTGTGTCCTATTGAAGTAGCCCCAAGCAGAGACTGGCGAGAATCACTTTCATTGAAAGGGGTTGCCAAGCTTCCAAAAAACTACGAGTTTCCTGAAATCTCAGCAAACATTTTTTCACCCAATCTTGATGATACTTCCATTTAATGATCAGTACACCAATCCCACTTGGCTCAAAAATTTCGTTCTTCTAGTTTAAACCGTTCCTTTGCAGTAACCGTTTTCATGTTTAGGTTTCACTCTGTTTTCTCCTTTATGGATACATGTGGTTAGAACTCTAAATCAAACACAGTTTGTGCTAGCTCTTTGAAACTTGGCACAATAATGTAGTTCGCAGTTCTATCGCTATGGTTTGTGTCCTATTGAAGTAGCCCCAAGCAGAGACTGACGAGAATCACTTTCATTGAAAGGGGTTGCCAAGCTTCCAAAAAACTACGAGTTTCCTGAAATCTCAGCAAACATTTTTTCACCCAATCTTGATGATACTTCCATTTAATGATCAGCACACCAATCCCACTTGGATCACCAAATTTCGTTCTTCTAGGTTAAACCGTTCCTTTGCAGTAACCCTTTTCATGTTTAGGTTTCACTCTGTTTTCTCCTATATGGATACATGTAGTTGGAACTCTAAATCAAACACGGTTTTGTGCTAGCTCTTTGAAACTTGGCACAATAATGTAGTTCCAAGTTCTATCGCTATGGTTTGTGTCCTATTGAAGGAGCCCCAAGCAGAGACTGACGAGAATCACTTTCATTGAAAGGGGTTGCCAAGCTTCCAAAAAACTACGAGTTTCCTGAAATCTCAGCAAACATTTTTTCACCCAATCTTGATGAGACTTCCATTTAATGATTAGTACACCAATCCCACTTGGCTCACCAAATTTCGTTCTTCTAGGTTAAACCGTTCCTTTGCAGTAACCATTTTCATGTTTAGGTTTCACTCTGTTTTCTCCTATATGGATACATGTAGTTAGAACTCTAAATCAAACACAGTTTGTGCTAGCTCTTTGAAACTTGGCACAATAATGTAGTTCCCAGTTCTATCGCTATGGTTTGTGTCCTATTGAAGTAGCCCCAAGCAGAGACTGACGAGAATCACTTTCATTGAAAGGGGTTGCCAAGCTTCCAAAAAACTAGTCTCCTGGAATTTCAGCAAATATTTTTTCACCAATCTTGATGATACTTCCATTTAATGATCAGTACACCAATCCCACTTGGCTCACCGAATTTCGTTCTTCTAGGTTAAACCATTCCTTTGCAGTAACCGTTTTAATGTTTAGGTTTCACTCTGTTTTCTCCTATATGGATACATGTAGTTGGAACTCTAAATCAAACACGGTTTGTGCTAGCTCTTTGAAACCTGGCACAATAAAGTAGTTCCAAGTGTTATCGCTATGGTTTGTGTCCTATTGAAGTAGCCCCAAGCAGAGACTGACGAGAATCACTTTCATTGAAAGGGGTTGCCAAGCTTCCAAAAAACTACGAGTTTCCTGAAATCTCAGCAAACATTTTTTCACCCAATCTTGATGATACTTCCATTTAATCATCAGCACACCAGTCCCACTTGGCTCACCAAATTTCGTTCTTCTAGGTTAAACCGTTTCTTTGCAGTAACCTTTTTCATATTTAGGTTTCAGTCTGTTTTCTCCTATATGGATACATGTCGTTGGAACTCTAAATCAAACACGGTTTGTGCTAGCTCTTTGAAACTTGGCACAATAATGTAGTTCCAAGTTCTATCGCTATGGTTTGTGTCCTATTGAAGTAGCCCCAAGCAGAGACTGACGAGAATCTCTTTCATTGAAAGGGGTTGCCAAGCTTCCAAAAAACTACGAGTTTCCTGAAATCTCAGCAAACATTTTTTCACCCAATCTTGATGATACTTCCATTTAATGATTAGTACACCAATCCCACTTGGCTCAGCAAATTTCATTCTTCTAGGTTAAACCGTTCCTTTGCATTAACCGTTTTCATGTTTAGGTTTCACTCTGTTTTCTCCTATATGGATAAATGTAGTTGGAACTCTAAATCAAACACGGTTTATGCTAGCTCTTTGAAACTTGGCAAAATAATGTAGTTCCAAGTTCTATCGCTATGGATTGTGTCCTATTGAAGTAGCCCCAAGCAGAGACTGACGAGAATCACTTTCATTGAAAGGGGTTGCCAAGCTTAGAAAAAACTACGAGTTTCCTGAAATCTCAGCAAACATTTTTTCACCCAATCTTGATGATACTTCCATTTAATGATCAGTACACCAATCCCACTTGGATCACCAAATTTCGTTCTTCTAGGTTAAACCGTTCCTTTGCAGTAACCGCTTTCATGTTTAGGTTTCACTCTGTTTTCTCCTATATGGATACATGTAGTTGGAACTCTAAATCAAAACGGTTTGTGCTAGCTCTTTGAAACTTGGCAAAATAATGTAGTTCCAAGTTATATCGCTATGGTTTGTGTCCTATTGAAGTAGCCCCAAGCAGAGACTGGCGAGAATCACTTTCATTGAAAGGGTTTGCCAAGCTTCCAAAAAACGAGTTTCCTGAAACCTCAGCAAACATTTTTTCACCCAATCTTGATGATACTTCCATTTAATGATTAGTACACCAATCCCACTTGGCTCTCCAAATTTCATTCTTCTAGGTTAAACCCTTCCTTTGCAGTAACCGTTTTGATGTTTAGGTTTCACTCTGTTTTCTCCTATATAGATAAATGTAGTTGGAACTCTAAATCAAACACGGTTTATGCTAGCTCTTTGAAACTTGGCAAAATAATGTAGTTCGCAGTTCTATCGCTATGGTTTGTGTCCTATTGAAGTAGCCCCAAGCAGAGACTGACGAGAATCACTTTCATTGAAAGGGGTTGCCAAGCTTCCAAAAAACTACGAGTTTCCTGAAATCTCAGCAAACATTTTTTCACCCAATCTTGATGATACTTCCATTTAATGATCAGTACACCAATCCCACTTGGCTCACCAAATTTCGTTCTTCTAGGTTAAACCGTTCCTTTGCAGTAACCGTTTTCATGTTTAGGTTTCACTCTGTTTTCTCCTATATGGATACATGTAGTTGGAACTCTAAATCAAACACGGTTTGTGCTAGCTCTTTGAAACTTGGCAAAATAATGTAGTTCCAAGTTCTATCGCTATGGTTTGTGTCCTATTGAAGTAGCCCCAAGCAGAGACTGACGAGAATCACTTTCATTGAAAGGGGTTGCCAAGCTTCCAAAAAACGAGTTTCCTGAAACCTCAGCAAACATTTTTTCACCCAATCTTGATGATACTTCCATTTAATGACCAGCACACCAATCCCACTTGGCTCAGCAAATTTCTTTCTTCTAGGTTAAACCGTTCCTTTGCAGTAACCTTTTCATGTTTAGGTTTCACTCTGTTTTCTCCTATATGGATACATGTAGTTGGAACTCTAAATCAAACACGGTTTGTGCTAGCTCTTTGAAACTTGGCAGACTAATGTAGTTCCAAGTTCTATCGCTATGGTTTGTGTCCTATTGAAGGAGCCCCAAGCAGAGACTGATGAGAATCACTTTCATTGAAAGGGGTTGCCAAGCTTCCAAAAAACTACGAGTTTCCTGAAATCTCAGCAAACATTTTTTCACCCAATCTTGATGATACTTCCATTTAATGATCAGTACACCAATCCCACTTGGCTCAGCCAATTTCATTCTTCTAGGTTAAACCGTTCCTTTGCAGTAACCGTTTTCATGTTTAGGTTTCACTCTGTTTTCTCCTATATGGATAAATGTAGTTGGAACTCTAAATCAAACACGGTTTATGCTACCTCTTTGAAACTTGGCAAAATAATGTAGTTCCAAGTTCTATCGCTATGGATTGTGTCCTATTGAAGTAGCCCCAAGCAGAGACTGACGAGAATCACTTTCATTGAAAGGGGTTGCCAAGCTTAGAAAAAACTACGAGTTTCCTGAAATCTCAGCAAACATTTTTTCACCCAATCTTGATGATACTTCCATTTAATGATCAGTACACCAATCCCACTTGGATCACCAAATTTCGTTCTTCTAGGTTAAACCGTTCCTTTGCAGTAACCCTTTTCATGTTTAGGTTTCACTCTGTTTTCTCCTATATGGATACATGTAGTTGGAACTCTAAATCAAACACGGTTTGTGCTAGCTCTTTGAAACTTGGCACACTAATGTAGTTCCAAGTTCTATCGCTATGGTTTGTGTCCTATTGAAGTAGCCCCAAGCAGAGACTGGCGAGAATCACTTTCATTGAAAGGGGTTGCCAAGCTTCCAAAAAACTACGAGTTTCCTGACATCTCAGCAAACATTTTTTCACCCAATCTTGATGATACTTCCATTTAATGATCAGTACACCAATCCCACTTGGCTCAAAAATTTCGTTCTTCTAGTTTAAACCGTTCCTTTGCAGTAACCGTTTTCATGTTTAGGTTTCACTCTGTTTTCTCCTATATGGATACATGTAGTTAGAACTCTAAATCAAACACAGTTTGTGCTAGCTCTTTGAAACTTGGCACAATAATGTAGTTCGCAGTTCTATCGCTATGGTTTGTGTCCTATTGAAGTAGCCCCAAGCAGAGACTGACGAGAATCACTTTCATTGAAAGGGGTTGCCAAGCTTCCAAAAAACTACGAGTTTCCTGAAATCTCAGCAAACATTTTTTCACCCAATCTTGATGATACTTCCATTTAATGATCAGCACACCAATCCCACTTGGATCACCAAATTTCGTTTTTCTAGGTTAAACCGTTTCTTTGCAGTAACCTATTTCATATTTAGGTTTCAGTCTGTTTTCTCCTATATGGATACATGTCGTTGGAACTCTAAATCAAACACGGTTTGTGCTAGCTCTTTGAAACTTGGCACAATAATGTAGTTCCAAGTTCTATCGCTATGGTTTGTGTCCTATTGAAGTAGCCCCAAGCAGAGACTGACGAGAATCACTTTCATTGAAAGGGGTTGCCAAGCTTCCAAAAAACTACGAGTTTCCTGAAATCTCAGCAAACATTTTTTCACCCAATCTTGATGATACTTCCGTTTAATGATCAGTACACCAATCCCACTTGGCTCACCAAATTTCGTTCTTCTAGTTTAAACCGTTCCTTTGCAGTAACCGTTTTCATGCTTAGGTTTCACTCTGTTTTCTCCTATATGGATACATGTAGTTGGAACTCTAAATCAAACACGGTTTGTGCTAGCTCTTTGAAACTTGGCACAATAATGTAGTTCCAAGTTCAATCGCTTTGGTTTCTGTCCTATTGAACTAGCCCCAAGCAGAGACTGGCGAGAATCACTTTCATTGAAAGGGTTTGCCAAGCTTCCAAAAAACGAGTTTCCTGAAACCTCAGCAAACATTTTTTCACCCAACCTTGATGATACTTCCATTTAATGACCAGCACACCAATCCCACTTGGCTCAGCAAATTTCGTTCTTCTAGTTTAAACCGTTCCTTTGCAGTAACCGTTTTCATGTTTAGGTTTCACTCTGTTTTCTCCTATATGGATACATGTAGTTAGAACTCTAAATCAAACACAGTTTGTGCTAGCTCTTTGAAACTTGGCACAATAATGTAGTTCGCAGTTCTATCGCTATGGTTTGTGTCCTATTGAAGTAGCCCCAAGCAGAGACTGACGAGAATTATTTTCATTGAAAGGGGTTGCCAAGCTTCCAAAAAACTACGAGTTTCCTGAAATCTCAGCAAACATTTTTTCACCCAATCTTGATGATACTTCCATTTAATGATCAGTCCACCAATCCCACTTGGCTCACCAAATTTCGTTCTTCTAGGTTAAACCGTTCCTTTGCAGTAACCGTTTTCATGTTTAGGTTTCACTCTGTTTTCTCCTATATGGATACATGTAGTTGGAACTCTAAATCAAACACGGTTTGTGCTAGCTCTTTGAAACCTGGCACAATAATGTAGTTCCAAGTTTTATTGCTATGGTTTGTGTCCTATTGAAGTAGCCCCAAGCAGAGACTGACGAGAATCACTTTCATTGAAAGGGGTTGCCAAGCTTCCAAAAAACTACGAGCTTCCTGAAATCTCAGCAAACATTTTTTCACCCAATCTTGATGATACTTCCATTTAATGATCAGTACACCAATCCCACTTGGCTCACCAAATTTCGTTCTTCTAGGTTAAACCGTTCCTTTGCAGTAACCGTTTTCATGTTTAGGTTTCACTCTGTTTTCTCCTATATGGATACATGTAGTTGGAACTCTAAATCAAACACGGTTTGTGCTAGCTCTTTGAAACTTGGCAAAATAATGTAGTTCCAAGTTCTATCGCTATGGTTTGTGTCCTATTGAAGTAGCCCCAAGCAGAGACTGACGAGAATCACTTTCATTGAAAGGGGTTGCCAAGCTTCCAATAAACGAGTTTCCTGAAACCTCAGCAAACATTTTTTCACCCAATCTTGATGATACTTCCATTTAATGACCAGCACACCAATCCCACTTGGCTCAGCAAATTTCTTTCTTCTAGGTTAAACCGTTCCTTTGCAGTAACCCTTTTCATGTTTAGGTTTCACTCTGTTTTCTCCTATATGGATACATGTAGTTGGAACTCTAAATCAAACACGGTTTGTGCTAGCTCTTTGAAACTTGGCAAAATAATGTAGTTCCAAGTTCTATCGCTATGGTTTGTGTCCTATTGAAGTAGCCCCAAGCAGAGACTGACGAGAATCACTTTCATTGAAAGGGGTTGCCAAGCTTCCAAAAAACGAGTTTCCTGAAACCTCAGCAAACATTTTTTCACCCAATCTTGATGATACTTCCATTTAATGACCAGCACACCAATCCCACTTGGCTCAGCAAATTTCTTTCTTCTAGGTTAAACCGTTCCTTTGCAGTAACCCTTTTCATGTTTAGGTTTCACTCTGTTTTCTCCTATATGGATACATGTAGTTGGAACTCTAAATCAAACACGGTTTGTGCTAGCTCTTTGAAACTTGGCAGACTAATGTAGTTCCAAGTTCTATCGCTATGGTTTGTGTCCTATTGAAGGAGCCCCAAGCAGAGACTGATGAGAATCACTTTCATTGAAAGGGGTTGCCAAGCTTCCAAAAAACTACGAGTTTCCTGAAATCTCAGCAAACATTTTTTCACCCAATCTTGATGATACTTCCATTTAATGATCAGTACACCAATCCCACTTGGCTCAGCCAATTTCATTCTTCTAGGTTAAACCGTTCCTTTGCAGTAACCGTTTTCATGTTTAGGTTTCACTCTGTTTTCTCCTATATGGATAAATGTAGTTGGAACTCTAAATCAAACACGGTTTATGCTAGCTCTTTGAAACTTGGCAAAATAATGTAGTTCCAAGTTCTATCGCTATGGATTGTGTCCTATTGAAGTAGCCCCAAGCAGAGACTGACGAGAATCACTTTCATTGAAAGGGGTTGCCAAGCTTCCAAAAAACTACGAGTTTCCTGAAATCTCAGCAAACATTTTTTCACCCAATCTTGATGATACTTCCATTTAATGATCAGTACACCAATCCCACTTGGCTCAAAAATTTCGTTCTTCTAGTTTAAACCGTTCCTTTGCAGTAACCGTTTTCATGTTTAGGTTTCACTCTGTTTTCTCCTATATGGATACATGTAGTTAGAACTCTAAATCAAACACAGTTTGTGCTAGCTCTTTGAAACTTGGCACAATAATGTAGTTCGCAGTTCTATCGCTATGGTTTGTGTCCTATTGAAGTAGCCCCAAGCAGAGACTGACGAGAATCACTTTCATTGAAAGGGGTTGCCAAGCTTCCAAAAAACTACGAGTTTCCTGAAATCTCAGCAAACATTTTTTCACCCAATCTTGATGATACTTCCATTTAATGATCAGCACACCAATCCCACTTGGATCACCAAATTTCGTTCTTCTAGGTTAAACCGTTTCTTTGCAGTAACCTATTTCATATTTAGGTTTCAGTCTGTTTTCTCCTATATGGATACATGTCGTTGGAACTCTAAATCAAACACGGTTTGTGCTAGCTCTTTGAAACTTGGCACAATAATGTAGTTCCAAGTTCTATCGCTATGGTTTGTGTCCTATTGAAGTAGCCCCAAGCAGAGACTGACGAGAATCACTTTCATTGAAAGGGGTTGCCAAGCTTCCAAAAAACTACGAGTTTCCTGAAATCTCAGCAAACATTTTTTCACCCAATCTTGATGATACTTCCGTTTAATGATCAGTACACCAATCCCACTTGGCTCCCCAAATTTCGTTCTTCTAGGTCAAACCGTTCCTTTGCAGTAACCGTTTTCATGTTTAGGTTTCACTCTGTTTTCTCCTATATGGATACATGTAGTTGGAACTCTAAATCAAACACGGTTTGTGCTAGCTCTTTGAAACTTGGCAAAATAATGTAGTTCCAAGTTCTATCGCTATGGTTTGTGTCCTATTGAAGTAGCCCCAAGCAGAGACTGGCGAGAATCACTTTCATTGAAAGGTGTTGCCAAGCTTCCAAAAAACTACGAGTTTCCTGAAATCTCAGCAAACATTTTTTCACCCAATCGGGATGATACTTCCATTTAATGACCAGCACACCAATCCCACTTGGCTCAGCAAATTTCTTTCTTCTAGGTTAAACCGTTCCTTTGCAGTAACCCTTTTCATGTTTAGGTTTCACTCTGTTTTCTCCTATATGGATACATGTAGTTGGAACTCTAAATCAAACACGGTTTGTGCTAGCTCTTTGAAACTTGGCAGACTAATGTAGTTCCAAGTTCTATCGCTATGGTTTGTGTCCTATTGAAGGAGCCCCAAGCAGAGACTGATGAGAATCACTTTCATTGAAAGGGGTTGCCAAGCTTCCAAAAAACTACGAGTTTCCTGAAATCTCAGCAAACATTTTTTCACCCAATCTTGATGATACTTCCATTTAATGATCAGTACACCAATCCCACTTGGCTCAGCCAATTTCATTCTTCTAGGTTAAACCGTTCCTTTGCAGTAACCGTTTTCATGTTTAGGTTTCACTCTGTTTTCTCCTATATGGATAAATGTAGTTGGAACTCTAAATCAAACACGGTTTATGCTAGCTCTTTGAAACTTGGCAAAATAATGTAGTTCCAAGTTCTATCGCTATGGATTGTGTCCTATTGAAGTAGCCCCAAGCAGAGACTGACGAGAATCACTTTCATTGAAAGGGGTTGCCAAGCTTAGAAAAAACTACGAGTTTCCTGAAATCTCAGCAAACATTTTTTCACCCAATCTTGATGATACTTCCATTTAATGATCAGTACACCAATCCCACTTGGATCACCAAATTTCGTTCTTCTAGGTTAAACCGTTCCTTTGCAGTAACTGCTTTCATGTTTAGGTTTCACTCTGTTTTCTCCTATATGGATACATGTAGTTGGAACTCTAAATCAAACACGGTTTGTGCTAGCTCTTTGAAACTTGGCACACTAATGTAGTTCCAAGTTCTATCGCTATGGTTTGTGTCCTATTGAAGTAGCCCCAAGCAGAGACTGGCGAGAATCACTTTCATTGAAAGGGGTTGCCAAGCTTCCAAAAAACTACGAGTTTCCTGACATCTCAGCAAACATTTTTTCACCCAATCTTGATGATACTTCCATTTAATGATCAGTACACCAATCCCACTTGGCTCAAAAATTTCGTTCTTCTAGTTTAAACCGTTCCTTTGCAGTAACCGTTTTCATGTTTAGGTTTCACTCTGTTTTCTCCTATATGGATACATGTAGTTAGAACTCTAAATCAAACACAGTTTGTGCTAGCTCTTTGAAACTTGGCACAATAATGTAGTTCGCAGTTCTATCGCTATGGTTTGTGTCCTATTGAAGTAGCCCCAAGCAGAGACTGACGAGAATCACTTTCTTTGAAAGGGGTTGCCAAGCTTCCAAAAAACTACGAGTTTCCTGAAATCTCAGCAAACATTTTTTCACCCAATCTTGATGATACTTCCATTTAATGATCAGCACACCAATCCCACTTGGATCACCAAATTTCGTTCTTCTAGGTTAAACCGTTTCTTTGCAGTAACCTATTTCATATTTAGGTTTCAGTCTGTTTTCTCCTATATGGATACATGTCGTTGGAACTCTAAATCAAACACGGTTTGTGCTAGCTCTTTGAAACTTGGCACAATAATGTAGTTCCAAGTTCTATCGCTATGGTATGTGTCCTATTGAAGTAGCCCCAAGCAGAGACTGACGAGAATCACTTTCATTGAAAGGGGTTGCCAAGCTTCCAAAAAACTACGAGTTTCCTGAAATCTCAGCAAACATTTTTTCACCCAATCTTGATGATACTTCCGTTTAATGATCAGTACACCAATCCCACTTGGCTCACCAAATTTCGTTCTTCTAGTTTAAACCGTTCCTTTGCAGTAACCGTTTTCATGCTTAGGTTTCACTCTGTTTTCTCCTATATGGATACATGTAGTTGGAACTCTAAATCAAACACGGTTTGTGCTAGCTCTTTGAAACTTGGCACAATAATGTAGTTCCAAGTTCAATCGCTTTGGTTTCTGTCCTATTGAACTAGCCCCAAGCAGAGACTGGCGAGAATCACTTTCATTGAAAGGGTTTGCCAAGCTTCCAAAAAACGAGTTTCCTGAAACCTCAGCAAACATTTTTTCACCCAACCTTGATGATACTTCCATTTAATGACCAGCACACCAATCCCACTTGGCTCAGCAAATTTCGTTCTTCTAGTTTAAACCGTTCCTTTGCAGTAACCGTTTTCATGTTTAGGTTTCACTCTGTTTTCTCCTATATGGATACATGTAGTTAGAACTCTAAATCAAACACAGTTTGTGCTAGCTCTTTGAAACTTGGCACAATAATGTAGTTCGCAGTTCTATCGCTATGGTTTGTGTCCTATTGAAGTAGCCCCAAGCAGAGACTGACGAGAATTATTTTCATTGAAAGGGGTTGCCAAGCTTCCAAAAAACTACGAGTTTCCTGAAATCTCAGCAAACATTTTTTCACCCAATCTTGATGATACTTCCATTTAATGATCAGTACACCAATCCCACTTGGCTCACCAAATTTCGTTCTTCTAGGTTAAACCGTTCCTTTGCAGTAACCGTTTTCATGTTTAGGTTTCACTCTGTTTTCTCCTATATGGATACATGTAGTTGGAACTCTAAATCAAACACGGTTTGTGCTAGCTCTTTGAAACCTGGCACAATAATGTAGTTCCAAGTTTTATTGCTATGGTTTGTGTCCTATTGAAGTAGCCCCAAGCAGAGACTGACGAGAATCACTTTCATTGAAAGGGGTTGCCAAGCTTCCAAAAAACTACGAGCTTCCTGAAATCTCAGCAAACATTTTTTCACCCAATCTTGATGATACTTCCATTTAATGATCAGTACACCAATCCCACTTGGCTCACCAAATTTCGTTCTTCTAGGTTAAACCGTTCCTTTGCAGTAACCGTTTTCATGTTTAGGTTTCACTCTGTTTTCTCCTATATGGATACATGTAGTTGGAACTCTAAATCAAACACGGTTTGTGCTAGCTCTTTGAAACTTGGCAAAATAATGTAGTTCCAAGTTCTATCGCTATGGTTTGTGTCCTATTGAAGTAGCCCCAAGCAGAGACTGACGAGAATCACTTTCATTGAAAGGGGTTGCCAAGCTTCCAATAAACGAGTTTCCTGAAACCTCAGCAAACATTTTTTCACCCAATCTTGATGATACTTCCATTTAATGACCAGCACACCAATCCCACTTGGCTGAGCAAATTTCTTTCTTCTAGGTTAAACCGTTCCTTTGCAGTAACCCTTTTCATGTTTAGGTTTCACTCTGTTTTCTCCTATATGGATACATGTAGTTGGAACTCTAAATCAAACACGGTTTGTGCTAGCTCTTTGAAACTTGGCAGACTAATGTAGTTCCAAGTTCTATCGCTATGGTTTGTGTCCTATTGAAGGAGCCCCAAGCAGAGACTGATGAGAATCACTTTCATTGAAAGGGGTTGCCAAGCTTCCAAAAAACTACGAGTTTCCTGAAATCTCAGCAAACATTTTTTCACCCAATCTTGATGATACTTCCATTTAATGATCAGTACACCAATCCCACTTGGCTCAGCCAATTTCATTCTTCTAGGTTAAACCGTTCCTTTGCAGTAACCGTTTTCATGTTTAGGTTTCACTCTGTTTTCTCCTATATGGATAAATGTAGTTGGAACTCTAAATCAAACACGGTTTATGCTAGCTCTTTGAAACTTGGCAAAATAATGTAGTTCCAAGTTCTATCGCTATGGATTGTGTCCTATTGAAGTAGCCCCAAGCAGAGACTGACGAGAATCACTTTCATTGAAAGGGGTTGCCAAGCTTAGAAAAAACTACGAGTTTCCTGAAATCTCAGCAAACATTTTTTCACCCAATCTTGATGATACTTCCATTTAATGATCAGTACACCAATCCCACTTGGCTCAAAAATTTCGTTCTTCTAGTTTAAACCGTTCCTTTGCAGTAACCGTTTTCATGTTTAGGTTTCACTCTGTTTTCTCCTATATGGATACATGTAGTTAGAACTCTAAATCAAACACAGTTTGTGCTAGCTCTTTGAAACTTGGCACAATAATGTAGTTCGCAGTTCTATCGCTATGGTTTGTGTCCTATTGAAGTAGCCCCAAGCAGAGACTGACGAGAATCACTTTCATTGAAAGGGGTTGCCAAGCTTCCAAAAAACTACGAGTTTCCTGAAATCTCAGCAAACATTTTTTCACCCAATCTTGATGATACTTCCATTTAATGATCAGCACACCAATCCCACTTGGATCACCAAATTTCGTTCTTCTAGGTTAAACCGTTTCTTTGCAGTAACCTATTTCATATTTAGGTTTCAGTCTGTTTTCTCCTATATGGATACATGTCGTTGGAACTCTAAATCAAACACGGTTTGTGCTAGCTCTTTGAAACTTGGCACAATAATGTAGTTCCAAGTTCTATCGCTATGGTTTGTGTCCTATTGAAGTAGCCCCAAGCAGAGACTGACGAGAATCACTTTCATTGAAAGGGGTTGCCAAGCTTCCAAAAAACTACGAGTTTCCTGAAATCTCAGCAAACATTTTTTCACCCAATCTTGATGATACTTCCGTTTAATGATCAGTACACCAATCCCACTTGGCTCACCAAATTTCGTTCTTCTAGGTCAAACCGTTCCTTTGCAGTAACCGTTTTCATGTTTAGGTTTCACTCTGTTTTCTCCTATATGGATACATGTAGTTGGAACTCTAAATCAAACACGGTTTGTGCTAGCTCTTTGAAACTTGGCAAAATAATGTAGTTCCAAGTTCTATCGCTATGGTTTGTGTCCTATTGAAGTAGCCCCAAGCAGAGACTGACGAGAATCACTTTCATTGAAAGGGGTTGCCAAGCTTCCAAAAAACTACGAGTTTCCTGAAATCTCAGCAAACATTTTTTCACCCAATCGGGATGATACTTCCATTTAATGATCAGTACACCAATCCCACTTGGCTCACCAAATTTCGTTCTTCTAGTTTAAACCGTTCCTTTGCAGTAACCGTTTTCATGCTTAGGTTTCACTCTGTTTTCTCCTATATGGATACATGTAGTTGGAACTCTAAATCAAACACGGTTTGTGCTAGCTCTTTGAAACTTGGCACAATAATGTAGTTCCAAGTTCAATCGCTTTGGTTTCTGTCCTATTGAACTAGCCCCAAGCAGAGACTGGCGAGAATCACTTTCATTGAAAGGGTTTGCCAAGCTTCCAAAAAACGAGTTTCCTGAAACCTCAGCAAACATTTTTTCACCCAACCTTGATGATACTTCCATTTAATGACCAGCACACCAATCCCACTTGGCTCAGCAAATTTCGTTCTTCTAGTTTAAACCGTTCCTTTGCAGTAACCGTTTTCATGTTTAGGTTTCACTCTGTTTTCTCCTATATGGATACATGTAGTTAGAACTCTAAATCAAACACAGTTTGTGCTAGCTCTTTGAAACTTGGCACAATAATGTAGTTCGCAGTTCTATCGCTATGGTTTGTGTCCTATTGAAGTAGCCCCAAGCAGAGACTGACGAGAATTATTTTCATTGAAAGGGGTTGCCAAGCTTCCAAAAAACTACGAGTTTCCTGAAATCTCAGCAAACATTTTTTCACCCAATCTTGATGACACTTCCATTTAATGATCAGTACACCAATCCCACTTGGCTCACCAAATTTCGTTCTTCTAGGTTAAACCGTTCCTTTGCAGTAACCGTTTTCATGTTTAGGTTTCACTCTGTTTTCTCCTATATGGATACATGTAGTTGGAACTCTAAATCAAACACGGTTTGTGCTAGCTCTTTGAAACTTGGCAAAATAATGTAGTTCCAAGTTCTATCGCTATGGTTTGTGTCCTATTGAAGTAGCCCCAAGCAGAGACTGACGAGAATCACTTTCATTGAAAGGGGTTGCCAAGCTTCCAAAAAACTACGAGTTTCCTGAAATATCAGCAAACATTTTTTCACCCAATCTTGATGAAACTTCCATTTAATGATCAGTACACCAATCCCACTTGGCTCAGCCAATGTCATTCTTCTAGGTTAAACCGTTCCTTTGCAGTAACCGTTTTCATGTTTAGGTTTCACTCTGTTTTCTCCTATATGGATAAATGTAGTTGGAACTCTAAATCAAACACGGTTTATGCTAGCTCTTTGAAACTTGGCAAAATAATGTAGTTCCAAGTTCTATCGCTATGGATTGTGTCCTATTGAAGTAGCCCCAAGCAGAGACTGACGAGAATCACTTTCATTGAAAGGGGTTGCCAAGCTTAGAAAAAAATACGAGATTCCTGAAATCTCAGCAAACATTTTTTCACCCAATCTTGATGATACTTCCATTTAATGATCAGTACACCAATCCCACTTGGATCACCAAATTTCGTTCTTCTAGGTTAAACCGTTCCTTTGCAGTAACTGCTTTCATGTTTAGGTTTCACTCTGTTTTCTCCTATATGGATACATGTAGTTGGAACTCTAAATCAAACACGGTTTGTGCTAGCTCTTTGAAACTTGGCACAATAATGTAGTTCCAAGTTCTATCGCTATGGTTTGTGTCCTATTGAAGTAGCACCAAGCAGAGACTGACGAGAATCACTTTCATTGAAAGGGGTTGCCAAGCTTCCAAAAAACTACGAGTTTCCTAAAATCTCAGCAAACATTTTTTCACCCAATCTTGATGATACTTCCATTTAATGATCAGCACACCAATCCCACTTGGATCACCAAATTTCGTTCTTCTAGGTTAAACCGTTCCTTTGCAGTAACTGCTTTCATGTTTAGGTTTCACTCTGTTTCTCCTATATGGATACATGTCGTTGGAACTCTAAATCAAACACGGTTTGTGCTAGCTCTTTGAAACTTGGCACAATAATGTAGTTCCAAGTTCTATCGCTATGGTTTGTGTCCTATTGAAGTAGCCCCAAGCAGAGACTGACGAGAATCACTTTCATTGAAAGGGGTTGCCAAGCTTCCAAAAAACTACGAGTTTCCTAAAATCTCAGCAAACATTTTTTCACCCAATCTTGATGATACTTCCATTTAATGATCAGCACACCAATCCCACTTGGATCACCAAATTTCGTTCTTCTAGGTTAAACCGTTTCTTTGCAGTAACCTATTTCATATTTAGGTTTCAGTCTGTTTTCTCCTATATGGATACATGTCGTTGGAACTCTAAATCAAACACGGTTTGTGCTAGCTCTTTGAAACTTGGCACAATAATGTAGTTCCAAGTTCTATCGCTATGGTTTGTGTCCTATTGAAGTAGCCCCAAGCAGAGACTGACGAGAATCACTTTCATTGAAAGGGGTTGCCAAGCTTCCAAAAAACTACGAGTTTCCTGAAATCTCAGCAAACATTTTTTCACCCAATCTTGATGATACTTCCGTTTAATGATCAGTACACCAATCCCACTTGGCTCACCAAATTTCGTTCTTCTAGGTCAAACCGTTCCTTTGCAGTAACCGTTTTCATGTTTAGGTTTCACTCTGTTTTCTCCTATATGGATACATGTAGTTGGAACTCTAAATCAAACACGGTTTGTGCTAGCTCTTTGAAACTTGGCAAAATAATGTAGTTCCAAGTTCTATCGCTATGGTTTGTGTCCTATTGAAGTAGCCCCAAGCAGAGACTGGCGAGAATCACTTTCATTGAAAGGGGTTGCCAAGCTTCCAAAAAAACTACGAGTTTCCTGAAATCTCAGCAAACATTTTTTCACCCAATCGGGATGATACTTCCATTTAATGATCAGTACACCAATCCCACTTGGCTCACCAAATTTCGTTCTTCTAGTTTAAACCGTACCTTTGCAGTAACCGTTTTCATGCTTAGGTTTCACTCTGTTTTCTCCTATATGGATACATGTAGTTGGAACTCTAAATCAAACACGGTTTGTGCTAGCTCTTTGAAACTTGGCACAATAATGTAGTTCCAAGTTCAATCGCTTTGGTTTCTGTCCTATTGAACTAGCCCCAAGCAGAGACTGGCGAGAATCACTTTCATTGAAAGGGTTTGCCAAGCTTCCAAAAAACGAGTTTCCTGAAACCTCAGCAAACATTTTTTCACCCAACCTTGATGATACTTCCATTTAATGACCAGCACCACCAATCCCACTTGGCTCAGCAAATTCGTTCTTCTAGTTTAAACCGTTCCTTTGCAGTAACCGTTTTCATGTTTAGGTTTCACTCTGTTTTCTCCTATATGGATACATGTAGTTAGAACTCTAAATCAAACACAGTTTGTGCTAGCTCTTTGAAACTTGGCACAATAATGTAGTTCGCAGTTCTATCGCTATGGTTTGTGTCCTATTGAAGTAGCCCCAAGCAGAGACTGACGAGAATTAGTTTCATTGAAAGGGGTTGCCAAGCTTCCAAAAAACTACGAGTTTCCTGAAATCTCAGCAAACATTTTTTCACCCAATCTTGATGACACTTCCATTTAATGATCAGTACACCAATCCCACTTGGCTCACCAAATTTCGTTCTTCTAGGTTAAACCGTTCCTTTGCAGTAACCGTTTTCATGTTTAGGTTTCACTCTGTTTTCTCCTATATGGATACATGTAGTTGGAACTCTAAATCAAACACGGTTTGTGCTAGCTCTTTGAAACTTGGCAAAATAATGTAGTTCCAAGTTCTATCGCTATGGTTTGTGTCCTATTGAAGTAGCCCCAAGCAGAGACTGACGAGAATCACTTTCATTGAAAGGGGTTGCCAAGCTTCCAAAAAACTACGAGTTTCCTGAAATCTCAGCAAACATTTTTTCACCCAATCTTGATGAAACTTCCATTTAATGATCAGTACACCAATCCCACTTGGCTCAGCCAATGTCATTCTTCTAGGTTAAACCGTTCCTTTGCAGTAACCGTTTTCATGTTTAGGTTTCACTCTGTTTTCTCCTATATGGATAAATGTAGTTGGAACTCTAAATCAAACACGGTTTATGCTAGCTCTTTGAAACTTGGCAAAATAATGTAGTTCCAAGTTCTATCGCTATGGATTGTGTCCTATTGAAGTAGCCCCAAGCAGAGACTGACGAGAATCACTTTCATTGAAAGGGGTTGCCAAGCTTAGAAAAAAATACGAGTTTCCTGAAATCTCAGCAAACATTTTTTCACCCAATCTTGATGATACTTCCATTTAATGATCAGTACACCAATCCCACTTGGATCACCAAATTTCGTTCTTCTAGGTTAAACCGTTCCTTTGCAGTAACTGCTTTCATGTTTAGGTTTCACTCTGTTTTCTCCTATATGGATACATGTAGTTGGAACTCTAAATCAAACACGGTTTGTGCTAGCTCTTTGAAACTTGGCACAATAATGTAGTTCCAAGTTCTATCGCTATGGTTTGTGTCCTATTGAAGTAGCACCAAGCAGAGACTGACGAGAATCACTTTCATTGAAAGGGGTTGCCAAGCTTCCAAAAAACTACGAGTTTCCTAAAATCTCAGCAAACATTTTTTCACCCAATCTTGATGATACTTCCATTTAATGATCAGCACACCAATCCCACTTGGATCACCAAATTTCGTTCTTCTAGGTTAAACCGTTCCTTTGCAGTACCTGCTTTCATGTTTAGGTTTCACTCTGTTTTCTCCTATATGGATACATGTCGTTGGAACTCTAAATGAAACACGGTTTGTGCTAGCTCTTTGAAACTTGGCACAATAATGTAGTTCCAAGTTCTATCGCTATGGTTTGTGTCCTATTGAAGTAGCCCCAAGCAGAGACTGACGAGAATCACTTTCATTGAAAGGGGTTGCCAAGCTTCCAAAAAACTACGAGTTTCCTAAAATCTCAGCAAACATTTTTTCACCCAATCTTGATGATACTTCCATTTAATGATCAGCACACCAATCCCACTTGGATCACCAAATTTCGTTCTTCTAGGTTAAACCGTTTCTTTGCAGTAACCTATTTCATATTTAGGTTTCAGTCTGTTTTCTCCTATATGGATACATGTCGTTGGAACTCTAAATCAAACACGGTTTGTGCTAGCTCTTTGAAACTTGGCACAATAATGTAGTTCCAAGTTCTATCGCTATGGTTTGTGTCCTATTGAAGTAGCCCCAAGCAGAGACTGACGAGAATCACTTTCATTGAAAGGGGTTGCCAAGCTTCCAAAAAACTACGAGTTTCCTGAAATCTCAGCAAACATTTTTTCACCCAATCTTGATGATACTTCCGTTTAATGATCAGTACACCAATCCCACTTGGCTCACCAAATTTCGTTCTTCTAGGTCAAACCGTTCCTTTGCAGTAACCGTTTTCATGTTTAGGTTTCACTCTGTTTTCTCCTATATGGATACATGTAGTTGGAACTCTAAATCAAACACGGTTTGTGCTAGCTCTTTGAAACATGGCAAAATAATGTAGTTCCAAGTTCTATCGCTATGGTTTGTGTCCTATTGACGTAGCCCCAAGTAGAGACTGGCGAGAATCACTTTCATTGAAAGGGGTTGCCAAGCTTCCAAAAAACTACGAGTTTCCTAAAATCTCAGCAAACATTTTTTCACCCAATCGGGATGATACTTCCATTTAATGATCAGTACACCAATCCCACTTGGCTCACCAAATTTCGTTCTTCTAGTTTAAACCGTTCCTTTGCAGTAACCGTTTTCATGCTTAGGTTTCACTCTGTTTTCTCCTATATGGATACATGTAGTTGGAACTCTAAATCAAACACGGTTTGTGCTAGCTCTTTGAAACCTGGCACAATAAAGTAGTTCCAAGTGTTATCGCTATGGTTTGTGTCCTATTGAAGTAGCCCCAAGCAGAGACTGACGAGAATCACTTTCATTGAAAGGGGTTGCCAAGCTTCCAAAAATCTACGAGTTTCCTGAAACCTCAGCAAACATTTTTTCACCCAATCTTGATGATACTTCCATTTAATCATCAGCACACCAGTCCCACTTGGCTCACCAAATTTCGTTCTTCTAGGTTAAACCGTTTCTTTGCAGTAACCTTTTTCATATTTAGGTTTCAGTCTGTTTTCTCCTATATGGATACATGTCGTTGGAACTCTAAATCAAACACGGTTTGTGCTAGCACTTTGAAACTTGGCACAATAATGTAGTTCCAAGTTCTATCGCTATGGTTTGTGTCCTATTGAAGTAGCCCCAAGCAGAGACTGACGAGAATCTCTTTCATTGAAAGGGGTTGCCAAGCTTCCAAAAAACTACGAGTTTCCTGAAATCTCAGCAAACATTTTTTCACCCAATCTTGATGATACTTCCATTTAATGATTAGTACACCAATCCCACTTGGCTCACCAAATTTCGTTCTTCTAGGTTAAACCGTTCCTTTGCAGTAACCGTTTTCATGTTTAGGTTTCACTCTGTTTTCTCCTATATGGATAAATGTAGTTGGAACTCTAAATCAAACACGGTTTATGCTAGCTCTTTGAAACTTGGCAAAATAATGTAGTTCCAAGTTCTATCGCTATGGATTGTGTCCTATTGAAGTAGCCCCAAGCAGAGACTGACGAGAATCACTTTCATTGAAAGGGGTTGCCAAGCTTAGAAAAAACTACGAGTTTCCTGAAATCTCAGCAAACATTTTTTCACCCAATCTTGATGATACTTCCATTTAATGATCAGTACACCAATCCCACTTGGATCACCAAAATTTCGTTCTTCTAGGTTAAACCGTTCCTTTGCAGTAACCGCTTTCATGTTTAGGTTTCACTCTGTTTTCTCCTATATGGATACATGTAGTTGGAACTCTAAATCAAAACGGTTTGTGCTAGCTCTTTGAAACTTGGCAAAATAATGTAGTTCCAAGTTATATCGCTATGGTTTGTGTCCTATTGAAGTAGCCCCAAGCAGAGACTGGCGAGAATCACTTTCATTGAAAGGGTTTGCCAAGCTTCCAAAAAACGAGTTTCCTGAAACCTCAGCAAACATTTTTTCACCCAATCTTGATGATACTTCCATTTAATGATTAGTACACCAATCCCACTTGGCTCTCCAAATTTCATTCTTCTAGGTTAAACCCTTCCTTTGCAGTAACCGTTTTGATGTTTAGGTTTCACTCTGTTTTCTCCTATATAGATAAATGTAGTTGGAACTCTAAATCAAACACGGTTTATGCTAGCTCTTTGAAACTTGGCAAAATAATGTAGTTCGCAGTTCTATCGCTATGGTTTGTGTCCTATTGAAGTAGCCCCAAGCAGAGACTGACGAGAATCACTTTCATTGAAAGGGGTTGCCAAGCTTAGAAAAAAATACGAGTTTCCTGAAATCTCAGCAAACATTTTTTCACCCAATCTTGATGATACTTCCATTTAATGATCAGTCCACCAATCCCACTTGGCTCACCAAATTTCGTTCTTCTAGGTTAAACCGTTCCTTTGCAGTAACCGTTTTCATGTTTAGGTTTCACTCTGTTTTCTCCTATATGGATACATGTAGTTGGAACTCTAAATCAAACACGGTTTGTGCTAGCTCTTTGAAACCTGGCACAATAATGTAGTTCCAAGTTTTATTGCTATGGTTTGTGTCCTATTGAAGTAGCCCCAAGCAGAGACTGACGAGAATCACTTTCATTGAAAGGGGTTGCCAAGCTTCCAAAAAACTACGAGTTTCCTGAAATCTCAGCAAACATTTTTTCACCCAATCTTGATGATACTTCCATTTAATGATCAGTACACCAATCCCACTTGGCTCACCAAATTTCGTTCTTCTAGGTTAAACCGTTCCTTTGCAGTAACCGTTTTCATGTTTAGGTTTCACTCTGTTTTCTCCTATATGGATACATGTAGTTGGAACTCTAAATCAAACACGGTTTGTGCTAGCTCTTTGAAACTTGGCAAAATAATGTAGTTCCAAGTTCTATCGCTATGGTTTGTGTCCTATTGAAGTAGCCCCAAGCAGAGACTGACGAGAATCTCTTTCATTGAAAGGGGTTGCCAAGCTTCCAAAAAACGAGTTTCCTGAAACCTCAGCAAACATTTTTTCACCCAATCTTGATGATACTTCCATTTAATGACCAGCACACCAATCCCACTTGGCTCAGCAAATTTCTTTCTTCTAGGTTAAACCGTTCCTTTGCAGTAACCCTTTTCATGTTTAGGTTTCACTCTGTTTTCTCCTATATGGATACATGTCGTTGGAACTCTAAATCAAACACGGTTTGTGCTAGCTCTTTGAAACTTGGCACAATAATATAGTTCCAAGTTCTATCGCTATGGTTTGTGTCCTATTGAAGTAGCCCCAAGCAGAGACTGACGAGAATCACTTTCATTGAAAGGGGTTGCCAAGCTTCCAAAAAACTACGAGTTTCCTGAAATCTCAGCAAACATTTTTTCACCCAATCTTGATGATACTTCCGTTTAATGATCAGTACACCAATCCCACTTGGCTCACCAAATTTCGTTCTTCTAGGTCAAACCGTTCCTTTGCAGTAACCGTTTTCATGTTTAGGTTTCACTCTGTTTTCTCCTATATGGATACATGTAGTTGGAACTCTAAATCAAACACGGTTTGTGCTAGCTCTTTGAAACTTGGCAAAATAATGTAGTTCCAAGTTCTATCGCTATGGTTTGTGTCCTATTGAAGTAGCCCCAAGCAGAGACTGGCGAGAATCACTTTCATTGAAAGGGGTTGCCAAGCTTCCAAAAAACTACGAGTTTCCTGAAATCTCAGCAAACATTTTTTCACCCAATCGGGATGATACTTCCATTTAATGATCAGTACACCAATCCCACTTGGCTCACCAAATTTCGTTCTTCTAGTTTAAACCGTTCCTTTGCAGTAACCGTTTTCATACTTAGGTTTCACTCTGTTTTCTCCTATATGGATACATGTAGTTGGAACTCTAAATCAACCACGGTTTGTGCTAGCTCTTTGAAACTTGGCACAATAATGTAGTTCCAAGTTCAATCGCTTTGGTTTCTGTCCTATTGAACTAGCCCCAAGCAGAGACTGGCGAGAATCACTTTCATTGAAAGGGTTTGCCAAGCTTCCAAAAAACGAGTTTCCTGAAACCTCAGCAAACATTTTTTCACCCAACCTTGATGATACTTCCATTTAATGACCAGCACACCAATCCCACTTGGCTCAGCAAATTTCGTTCTTCTAGTTTAAACCGTTCCTTTGCAGTAACCGTTTCATGTTTAGGTTTCACTCTGTTTTCTCCTATATGGATACATGTAGTTAGAACTCTAAATCAAACACAGTTTGTGCTAGCTCTTTGAAACTTGGCACAATAATGTAGTTCGCAGTTCTATCGCTATGGTTTGTGTCCTATTGAAGTAGCCCCAAGCAGATACTGACGAGAATTATTTTCATTGAAAGGGGTTGCCAAGCTTCCAAAAAACTACGAGTTTCCTGAAATCTCAGCAAACATTTTTTCACCCAATCTTGATGATACTTCCATTTAATGATCAGTCCACCAATCCCACTTGGCTCACCAAATTTCGTTCTTCTAGGTTAAACCGTTCCTTTGCAGTAACCGTTTTCATGTTTAGGTTTCACTCTGTTTTCTCCTATATGGATACATGTAGTTGGAACTCTAAATCAAACACGGTTTGTGCTAGCTCTTTGAAACCTGGCACAATAATGTAGTTCCAAGTTTTATTGCTATGGTTTGTGTCCTATTGAAGTAGCCCCAAGCAGAGACTGACGAGAATCACTTTCATTGAAAGGGGTTGCCAAGCTTCCAAAAAACTACGAGTTTCCTGAAATCTCAGCAAACATTTTTTCACCCAATCTTGATGATACTTCCATTTAATGATCAGTACACCAATCCCACTTGGCTCACCAAATTTCGTTCTTCTAGGTTAAACCGTTCCTTTGCAGTAACCGTTTTCATGTTTAGGTTTCACTCTGTTTTCTCCTATATGGATACATGTAGTTGGAACTCTAAATCAAACACGGTTTGTGCTAGCTCTTTGAAACTTGGCAAAATAATGTAGTTCCAAGTTCTATCGCTATGGTTTGTGTCCTATTGAAGTAGCCCCAAGCAGAGACTGACGAGAATCACTTTCATTGAAAGGGGTTGCCAAGCTTCCAATAAACGAGTTTCCTGAAACCTCAGCAAACATTTTTTCACCCAATCTTGATGATACTTCCATTAATGACCAGCACACCAATCCCACTTGGCTCAGCAAATTTCTTTCTTCTAGGTTAAACCGTTCCTTTGCAGTAACCCTTTTCATGTTTAGGTTTCACTCTGTTTTCTCCTATATGGATACATGTAGTTGGAACTCTAAATCAAACACGGTTTGTGCTAGCTCTTTGAAACTTGGCAGACTAATGTAGTTCCAAGTTCTATCGCTATGGTTTGTGTCCTATTGAAGGAGCCCCAAGCAGAGACTGATGAGAATCACTTTCATTGAAAGGGGTTGCCAAGCTTCCAAAAAACTACGAGTTTCCTGAAATCTCAGCAAACATTTTTTCACCCAATCTTGATGATACTTCCATTTAATGATCAGTACACCAATCCCACTTGGCTCAGCCAATTTCATTCTTCTAGGTTAAACCGTTCCTTTGCAGTAACCGTTTTCATGTTTAGGTTTCACTCTGTTTTCTCCTATATGGATAAATGTAGTTGGAACTCTAAATCAAACACGGTTTATGCTAGCTCTTTGAAACTTGGCAAAATAATGTAGTTCCAAGTTCTATCGCTATGGATTGTGTCCTATTGAAATAGCCCCAAGCAGAGACTGACGAGAATCACTTTCATTGAAAGGGGTTGCCAAGCTTAGAAAAAACTACGAGTTTCCTGAAATCTCAGCAAACATTTTTTCACCCAATCTTGATGATACTTCCATTTAATGATCAGTACACCAATCCCACTTGGCTCAAAAATTTCGTTCTTCTAGTTTAAACCGTTCCTTTGCAGTAACCGTTTTCATGTTTAGGTTTCACTCTGTTTTCTCCTATATGGATACATGTAGTTAGAACTCTAAATCAAACACAGTTTGTGCTAGCTCTTTGAAACTTGGCACAATAATGTAGTTCGCAGTTCTATCGCTATGGTTTGTGTCCTATTGAAGTAGCCCCAAGCAGAGACTGACGAGAATCACTTTCATTGAAAGGGGTTGCCAAGCTTCAAAAAACTACGAGTTTCCTGAAATCTCAGCAAACATTTTTTCACCCAATCTTGATGATACTTCCATTTAATGATCAGCACACCAATCCCACTTGGATCACCAAATTTCGTTCTTCTAGGTTAAACCGTTTCTTTGCAGTAACCTATTTCATATTTAGGTTTCAGTCTGTTTTCTCTTATATGGATACATGTCGTTGGAACTCTAAATCAAACACGGTTTGTGCTAGCTCTTTGAAACTTGGCACAATAATGTAGTTCCAAGTTCTATCGCTATGGTTTGTGTCCTATTGAAGTAGCCCCAAGCAGAGACTGACGAGAATCACTTTCATTGAAAGGGGTTGCCAAGCTTCCAAAAAACTACGAGTTTCCTGAAATCTCAGCAAACATTTTTTCACCCAATCTTGATGATACTTCCGTTTAATGATCAGTACACCAATCCCACTTGGCTCACCAAATTTCGTTCTTCTAGGTCAAACCGTTCCTTTGCAGTAACCGTTTTCATGTTTAGGTTTCACTCTGTTTTCTCCTATATGGATACATGTAGTTGGAACTCTAAATCAAACACGGTTTGTGCTAGCTCTTTGAAACTTGGCAAAATAATGTAGTTCCAAGTTCTATCGCTATGGTTTGTGTCCTATTGAAGTAGCCCCAAGCAGAGACTGACGAGAATTATTTTCATTGAAAGGGGTTGCCAAGCTTCCAAAAAACTACGAGTTTCCTGAAATCTCAGCAAACATTTTTTCACCCAATCTTGATGACACTTCCATTTAATGATCAGTACACCAATCCCACTTGGCTCACCAAATTTCGTTCTTCTAGGTTAAACCGTTCCTTTGCAGTAACCGTTTTCATGTTTAGGTTTCACTCTGTTTTCTCCTATATGGATACATGTAGTTGGAACTCTAAATCAAACACGGTTTGTGCTAGCTCTTTGAAACTTGGCAAAATAATGTAGTTCCAAGTTCTATCGCTATGGTTTGTGTCCTATTGAAGTAGCCCCAAGCAGAGACTGACGAGAATCACTTTCATTGAAAGGGGTTGCCAAGCTTCCAAAAAACTACGAGTTTCCTGAAATCTCAGCAAACATTTTTTCACCCAATCTTGATGAAACTTCCATTTAATGATCAGTACACCAATCCCACTTGGCTCAGCCAATGTCATTCTTCTAGGTTAAACCGTTCCTTTGCAGTAACCGTTTTCATGTTTAGGTTTCACTCTGTTTTCTCCTATATGGATAAATGTAGTTGGAACTCTAAATCAAACACGGTTTATGCTAGCTCTTTGAAACTTGGCAAAATAATGTAGTTCCAAGTTCTATCGCTATGGATTGTGTCCTATTGAAGTAGCCCCAAGCAGAGACTGACGAGAATCACTTTCATTGAAAGGGGTGCCAAGCTTAGAAAAAAATACGAGTTTCCTGAAATCTCAGCAAACATTTTTTCACCCAATCTTGATGATACTTCCATTTAATGATCAGTCCACCAATCCCACTTGGATCACCAAATTTCGTTCTTCTAGGTTAAACCGTTCCTTTGCAGTAACTGCTTTCATGTTTAGGTTTCACTCTGTTTTCTCCTATATGGATACATGTAGTTGGAACTCTAAATCAAACACGGTTTGTGCTAGCTCTTTGAAACCTGGCACAATAATGTAGTTCCAAGTTTTATTGCTATGGTTTGTGTCCTATTGAAGTAGCCCCAAGCAGAGACTGACGAGAATCACTTTCATTGAAAGGGGTTGCCAAGCTTCCAAAAAACTACGAGTTTCCTGAAATCTCAGCAAACATTTTTTCACCCAATCTTGATGATACTTCCATTTAATGATCAGTACACCAATCCCACTTGGCTCACCAAATTTCGTTCTTCTAGGTTAAACCGTTCCTTTGCAGTAACCGTTTTCATGTTTAGGTTTCACTCTGTTTTCTCCTATATGGATACATGTAGTTGGAACTCTAAATCAAACACGGTTTGTGCTAGCTCTTTGAAACTTGGCAAAATAATGTAGTTCCAAGTTCTATCGCTATGGTTTGTGTCCTATTGAAGTAGCCCCAAGCAGAGACTGACGAGAATCTCTTTCATTGAAAGGGGTTGCCAAGCTTCCAAAAAACGAGTTTCCTGAAACCTCAGCAAACATTTTTTCACCCAATCTTGATGATACTTCCATTTAATGACCAGCACACCAATCCCACTTGGCTCAGCAAATTTCTTTCTTCTAGGTTAAACGTTCCTTTGCAGTAACCCTTTTCATGTTTAGGTTTCACTCTGTTTTCTCCTATATGGATACATGTCGTTGGAACTCTAAATCAAACACGGTTTGTGCTAGCTCTTTGAAACTTGGCACAATAATGTAGTTCCAAGTTCTATCGCTATGGTTTGTGTCCTATTGAAGTAGCCCCAAGCAGAGACTGACGAGAATCACTTTCATTGAAAGGGGTTGCCAAGGCTTCCAAAAAACTACGAGTTTCCTGAAATCTCAGCAAACATTTTTTCACCCAATCTTGATGATACTTCCGTTTAATGATCAGTACACCAATCCCACTTGGCTCACCAAATTTCGTTCTTCTAGGTCAAACCGTTCCTTTGCAGTAACCGTTTTCATGTTTAGGTTTCACTCTGTTTTCTCCTATATGGATACATGTAGTTGGAACTCTAAATCAAACACGGTTTGTGCTAGCTCTTTGAAACTTGGCAAAATAATGTAGTTCCAAGTTCTATCGCTATGGTTTGTGTCCTATTGAAGTAGCCCCAAGCAGAGACTGGCGAGAATCACTTTCATTGAAAGGGGTTGCCAAGCTTCCAAAAAACTACGAGTTTCCTGAAATCTCAGCAAACATTTTTTCACCCAATCGGATGATACTTCCATTTAATGATCAGTACACCAATCCCACTTGGCTCACCAAATTTCGTTCTTCTAGTTTAAACCGTTCCTTTGCAGTAACCGTTTTCATACTTAGGTTTCACTCTGTTTTCTCCTATATGGATACATGTAGTTGGAACTCTAAATCAACCACGGTTTGTGCTAGCTCTTTGAAACTTGGCACAATAATGTAGTTCCAAGTTCAATCGCTTTGGTTTCTGTCCTATTGAACTAGCCCCAAGCAGAGACTGGCGAGAATCACTTTCATTGAAAGGGTTTGCCAAGCTTCCAAAAAACGAGTTTCCTGAAACCTCAGCAAACATTTTTTCACCCAACCTTGATGATACTTCCATTTATT
>NW_027552829.1:0-55366 GCF_045843805.1 Urocitellus parryii | reverse complement strand
ACATGAAAACGGTTTACTGCAAGTAACGGTTTAACCTAGAAGAACGAAATTTGGTGAGCCAAGTGGGACTGCTGTACTGATCCTTACCTGCAAGTATCATCAAGATTGGGTGAAAAAATGTTTGCTGAGATTTCAGGAAACTCCTAGTTTTGTGGAAGCTTGGCAACACCTTCCAATGAATGTGATTCTCGTCAGTCTCTGCTTGGGGCTACTTCAATAGGACATAAACCATAGCGATAGAACTTGGAACTATATTATTGTGCCAAATTTTAAAGAGCTAGCACTAACCGTGTTTGATTTAGAGTTCCAACTACATGTATCCATATAGGAGAAAACAGAGTGAAACCTAAACATGAAAACGGTTACTGCAAGGAACGGTTTAACCTAGAAGAACGAAATTTGGTGAGCCAAGTGGGACTGGTGTACTGATCCTTACCTGCAAGTATCATCAAGATTGGGTGAAAAAATGTTTGCTGAGATTTCAGGAAACTCCTAATTTTGTGGAAGCTTGGCAACCCCTTCCAATGAATGTGATTCTCGTCTGTCTCTGCTTGGTGCTACTTCAATAGGACACAAACCATAGCGATAGAACTTGGAACTACATTATTGTGCCAAGTTTCAAAGAGCTAGCTAGCACAAACCGTGTTTGATTTAGAGTTCCAACTACATGTATCCATATAGGAGAAAACAGAGTGAAACCTAAACATGCAAACGGTTCCTGCAAAGGAACCGTTTAACCTAGAAGAACGAAATTTGGTGAGCCAAGTGGGATTGGTGTACTGATCATTACCTGCAAGTATCATCAAGATTGGGTGAAAAAAATGTTTGCTGAGATTTCAGGAAAACTAGTAGTTTTTTGGAGCTTGGCAACCCCTTTCAATGAAAGTGATTCTCCTCAGTCTCTGCTTGGGGCTACTTCAATAGGACACAAACCATAGCGATAGAACTTGGAACTGCATTATTGTGCAAAGTTTCAAAGAGCTAGCACAAACCTTGTTTGATTTAGACTTCCAACTACATGTATCCATATAGGAGAAAACAGAGTGAAACCTAAACATGAAAACGGTTACTGCAAAGGAACGGTTTAAACTAGAAGAACGATATTTGGTGAGCCAAGTGGGATTGGTGTACTGATCATTACCTGGAAGTATCATCAAGATTGGGTGAAAAAATGTTTGCTGAGATTTCAGGAAACACGTAGTTTTTTAGAGCTTGGCAACCCTTTCAATGAAAGTGATTCTCGTCAGTCTCTGCGTGGGGCTACTTCCATAGGACACAAACCATAGAGATAGAACGTGGAACTACATTCTTGTGCCAAGTTTCAAAGAGCTAGCACAAACCGTGTTTGATTTAGAGTTCCAACTACATGTATCCATATAGGAGAAAACAGAGTGAAACCTAAACATGAAAACGGTTATTGCAAGGAACGGTTTAACCTAGAAGAACGAAATTTGGTGAGCCAAGTGGGACTGCTGTACTGATCCTTACCTGCAAGTATCATCAAGATTGGGTGAAAAAATGTTTGCTGAGATTTCAGGAAACTCGTAGTTTTTTGGAGCTTGGCAACCCCTTTCAATGAAAGTGATTCTCGTCAGTTTCTGCTTGGGGCTACTACCATGGGACACAAACCATAGCGATAGAACTTGGAACTACATTATTGTGCAAAGTTTCAAAGAGCTAGCACAAACCGTGTTTGATTTAGAGTTCCAACTACATGTATCCATATAGGAGAAAAACAGAGTGAAACCTAAACATGTAAACGGTTACTGCAAAGGAACGGTTTAACCTAGAAGAACGAAATTTGGTGAGCCAAGTGGGATGGTGTACTGATCATTACCTGGAAGTATCATGAAGATTGGGTGAAAAAATGTTTGCTGAGATTTCAGGAAAGTTTTAGTTTTTTGGAAGCTTGGCAACCCCTTCCAATGAATGTGATTCTCGTCAGTCTCTGCTTGGGCTACTTCAATAGGACACAAACCATAGCGAGAGAACTTGGAACTACATTATTGTGCCAAGTTTCAAAGAGCTAGCGCAAACCGTGTTTGATTTAGAGTTCCAACTACATGTATCCATATAGGAGAAAACAGAGTGAAACCTAAACATGAAAACGGTTACTGCAAAGGAACGTTTAACCTAGAAGAACGAAATTTGGTGAGCCAAGTGGGATTGGTGTTCTGATCATTACCTGTAAGTATCACCAAGATTGGGTGAAAAAATGTTTGCTGAGATTTTTGGAAACTCGTAGTGTTTTATAGCTTGGCAACCCCTTCCAATGAATGTGATTCTCGTCAGTCCCTGCTTGGGGCTACATCAATAGGACACAAAGCATAGTGATAGAACTTGGAATTACATTATTGTGCCAAGTTTCAATGAGCTTGCACAAACCGTGTTTGATTTAGAGTTCCAGCTACATATATCCATATAGGAGAAAACAGAGTGAAACCTAAACATGAAAACGGTTACTGCAAAGGAACCGTTTAACCTAGAAGAACGAAATTTGGTGAGCCAAGTGGGATTGGTGTACTTATCATTCCCTGCCATTATCATCAAGATTGGGTGAAAAAATGTTTGCTGAGATTTCAGGAAACTCTTAGTTTTTTAGGGCTTGGCAAACCCCTTTCAATGAAAGTGATTCTCGTCAGTCTCTGCGTGGGGCTACTTCCATAGGACACAAACCATAGAGATAGAACGTGGAACTACATTATTGTGCCAAGTTTCAAAGAGCTAGCACAAACCGTGTTTGATTTAGAGTTCCAACTACATGTATCCATATAGGAGAAAACAGAGTGAAACCTAAACATGAAAACGGTTACTGCAAGTAACGGTTTAACCTAGAAGAACGAAATTTGGTGAGCCAAGTGGGACTGCTGTACTGATCCTTACCTGCAAGTATCATCAAGATTGGGTGAAAAAATGTTTGCTGAGATTTCAGGAAACTCCTAGTTTTGTGGAAGCTTGGCAACACCTTCCAATGAATGTGATTCTCGTCAGTCTCTGCTTGGGGCTACTTCAATAGGACATAAACCATAGCGATAGAACTTGGAACTATATTATTGTGCCAAATTTTAAAGAGCTAGCACTAACCGTGTTTGATTTAGAGTTCCAACTACATGTATCCATATAGGAGAAAACAGAGTGAAACCTAAACATGAAAAACGGTTACTGCAAGGAACGGTTTAACCTAGAAGAACGAAATTTGGTGAGCCAAGGGGACTGGTGTACTGATCCTTACCTGCAAGTATCATCAAGATTGGGTGAAAAATGTTTGCTGAGATTTCAGGAAACTCCTAATTTTGTGGAAGCTTGGCAACCCCTTCCAATGAATGTGATCTCGTCAGTCTCTGCTTGGTGCTACTTCAATAGGACACAAACCATAGCGATAGAACTTGGAACTACATTATTGTGCCAAGTTTCAAAGAGCTAGCTAGCACAAACCGTGTTTGATTTAGAGTTCCAACTACATGTATCCATATAGGAGAAAACAGAGTGAAACCTAAACATGCAAACGGTTCCTGCAAAGGAACCGTTTAACCTAGAAGAACGAAATTTGGTGAGCCAAGTGGGATTGGTGTACTGATCATTACCTGCAAGTATCATCAAGATTGGGTGAAAAAAATGTTTGCTGAGATTTCAGGAAACTAGTAGTTTTTTGGAGCTTGGCAACCCTTTCAATGAAAGTGATTCTCCTCAGTCTCTGCTTGGGGCTACTTCAATAGGACACAAACCATAGCGATAGAACTTGGAACTGCATTATTGTGCAAAGTTTCAAAGAGCTAGCACAAACCTTGTTTGATTTAGACTTCCAACTACATGTATCCATATAGGAGAAAACAGAGTGAAACCTAAACATGAAAACGGTTACTGCAAAGGAACCGTTTAACCTAGAGAGAAATTTGGTGAGCCAATTTGGTGAGCAAGTGGGATTGGTGTACTTATCATTACCTGCAAGTATCATCAAGATTGGGTGAAAAAATGTTTGCTGAGATTTCTGGAAACTCGTAGTTTTTACAGCTTGGCAACCCCTTCCAATGAATGTGATTCTCGTCAGTCCCTGCTTGGGGCTACATCAATAGGACACAAAGCATAGCGATAGACTTGGAATTACATTATTGTGCCAATTTTCAATGAGCTTGCACTAACCGTGTTTGATTTAGAGTTCCAACTACATATATCCATATAGGAGAAAACAGAGTGAAACCTAAACATGAAAACGGTTACTGCAAAGGAACTGTTTAACCTAGAAGATCGAAATTTGGTGAGCCAAGTGGGATTGGTGTACTGATCATTACCTGCCAGTATCATCAAGATTGGGTGAAAAAATGTTTGCTGAGATTTCAGGAAACTCGTAGTTTTTTGGAGCTTGGCAACCCCTTTCAATGTAAGTGATTCTCGTCAGTCTCTGCGTGGGGCTACTTCCATAGGACACAACCATAGCGATAGAACGTGGAACTACATTATTGTGCCAAGTTTCAAAGAGCTAGCACAAACCATGTTTGATTTAGAGTTCCAAATACATGTATCCATATAGGAGAAAACAGAGTGAAACCTAAACATGAAAACGGTTACTGCAAAGGAACGGTTTAAACTAGAAGAACGATATTTGGTGAGCCAAGTGGGATTGGTGTACTGATCATTACCTGGAAGTATCATCAAGATTGGTGAAAAAATGTTTGCTGAGATTTCAGGAAACTCGTAGTTTTTTGGAAGCTTGGCAACCCATTCCAATGAATGTGATTCTCGTCAGTCTCTGCTTGGGCTACTTCAATAGGACACAAACCATAGCGATAGAACTTGGAACTACATTATTGTGCCAAGTTTCAAAGAGCTACCGCAAACCGTGTTTGATTTAGAGTTCCAACTACATGTAGCCATATAGGAGAAAACAGAGTGAAACCTAAACATGAAAACGGTTACTGCAAAGAACGGTTTAACCTTGAAGAACGAAATTTGGTGAGCCAAGTGGGATTGGTGTACTTATCATTACCTGCAAGTATCATCAAGATTGGGTGAAAAAATGTTTGCTGACATTTCTGGAAACTCGTAGTTTTTTACAGCTTGGCAACCCCTTCCAATGAATGTGATTCTCGTCAGTCCCTGCTTGGGGCTACTTCAATAGGACAAAAAACAGAGCGATAGAACTTGGAATTACATTATTGTGCCAATTTTCAATGAGCTTGCACAAACCGTGTTTGATTTAGAATTCCAACTACATATATCCATATAGGAGAAAACAGAGTGAAACCTAAACATGACAACGGTTACTGCAAAGGAACCGTTTAACCTAGAAGAACGAAATTTGGTGAGCCAATTGGGATTGGTGTACTGATCATTACCTGCCAGTATCATCAAGATTGGGTGAAAAAATGTTTGCTTAGATTTCAGGAAACTCGTAGTTTTTTGGAGCTTGGCAACCCCTTTCAATGAAAGTGATTCTCGTCAGTCTCTGCGTGGGGCTACTTCCATAGGACACAAACCATAGTGATAGAACGTGGAACTACATTATTGTGCCAAGTTTCAAAGAGCTAGCACAAACCGTGTTTGACTTAGAGTTCCAACTACATGTATCCATATAGGAGAAAACAGAGTGAAACCTAAACATGAAAACTGTTACTGCAAAGGAACGGTTAAAACTAGAAGAACGATATTTGGTGAGCCAAGTGGGATTGGTGTACTGATCATTACCTGGAAGTATCATCAAGAGTGGGTGAAAAAATGTTTGCTGAGATTTCAGGAAATTTGTAGTTTTTTGGAAGCTTGGCAACCCCTTCCAATGAATGTGATTCTCGTCAGTCTCTGCTTGGGGCTACTTCAATGGGACACAAACCATAGCGAGAGAACTTGGAACTACATTATTGTGCCATGTTTCAAAGAGCTAGCGCAAACCGTGTTTGATTTAGAGTTCCAACTACATGTATCCATATAGGAGAAAACAGAGTGAAACCTAAACATGAAAACGGTTACTGCAAAGGAACGGTTTAACCTAGAAGAACGAAATTTGGTGAGCCAAGTGGGATTGGTGTACTGATCATTACCTGCAAGTATCATCAAGATTGGGTGAAAAAATGTTTGCTGAAATTTTTGGAACTCGTAGTTTTTTATAGCTTGGCAACGCCTTCCAATGAATGTGATTCTCGTCAGTCCCTGCTTGGGGCTACATCAATAGGACACAAAGCATAGTGATAGAACTTGGAATTACATTATTGTGCCAAGTTTCAATGAGCTTGCACAAACCGTGTTTGATTTAGAGTTCCAACTACATATATCCATATAGGAGAAAACAGAGTGAAACCTAAACATGAAAACGGTTACTGCAAAGGAACCGTTTAACCTAGAAGAACGAAATTTGGTGAGCCAAGTGGGATTGGTGTACTTATCATTACCTGCCAGTATCATCAAGATTGGGTGAAAAAAAGGTTGGTGAGATTCAGGAAACTCGTAGTTTTTTAGAGCTTGGCAACCCCTTTCAATGAAAGTGATTCTCGTCAGTCTCTGTGTGGGGCTACTTCCATAGGACACAAACCATAGAGATAGAATGTGGAACTACATTATTGTGCCAAGTTTCAAAGAGCTAGCACAAACCGTGTTTGATTTAGAGTTCCAACTACATGTATCCATATAGGAGAAAACACAGTGAAACCTAACATGAAAACGGTTACTGCAAGGAACGGTTTAACCTAGAAGAACGAAATTTGGTGAGCCAAGTGGGAGTGCTGTACTGATCCTTACCTGCAAGTATCATCATGATTGGGTGAAAAAATGTTTGCTGAGATTTCAGGAAACTCGTAGTTTTTTGGAAGCTTGGCAACCCCTTCCAATGAATGTGATTCTCGTCAGTCTCTGCTTGGGGCTACTTCAATAGGACACAAACCATAGCGATAGAACTTGGAACTGCATTATAGTGCAAAAGTTTCAAAGAGATAGCACAAACCTTGTTTGATTTAGACTTCCAACTACATGTATCCATATAGGAGAAAACAGAGTGAAACCTAAACATGAAAACGGTTACTGCAAAGGAACCGTTTAACCTAGAAGAACGAAATTTGGTGAGCCAAGTGGGATTGGTGTACTTATCATTACCTGCAAGTATCATCAAGATTGGGTGAAAAAATGTTTGCTGAGATTTCTGGAAACTCGTAGTTTTTTACAGCTTGGCAACCCCTTCCAATGAATGTGATTCTCGTCAGTCCCTGCTTGGGGCTACATCAATAGGACACAAAGCATAGCGATAGAACTTGGAATTACATTATTGTGCCAATTTTCAATGAGCTTGCACTAACCGTGTTTGATTTAGAGTTCCAACTACATATATCCATATAGGAGAAAACAGAGTGAAACCTAAACATGAAAACGGTTACTGCAAAGGAACCGTTTTAACCTAGAAGAACGAAATTTGGTGAGCCAAGTGGGATTGGTGTACTTATCATTCCCTGCCATTATCATCAAGATTGGGTGAAAAAAATGTTTGCTGAGATTTCAGGAAACTCTTAGTTTTTTAGGGCTTGGCAACCCCTTTCAATGAAAGTGATTCTCGTCAGTCTCTGCGTGGGGCTACTTCCATAGGACACAAACCATAGAGATAGAACGTGGAACTACATTATTGTGCCAAGTTTCAAAGAGCTAGCACAAACCGTGTTTGATTTAGAGTTCCAACTACATGTATCCATATAGGAGAAAACAGAGTGAAACCTAAACATGAAAACGGTTACTGCAAGTAACGGTTTAACCTAGAAGAACGAAATTTGGTGAGCCAAGTGGGACTGCTGTACTGATCCTTACCTGCAAGTATCATCAAGATTGGGTGAAAAAATGTTTGCTGAGATTTCAGGAAACTCCTAGTTTTGTGGAAGCTTGGCAACACCTTCCAATGAATGTGATTCTCGTCAGTCTCTGCTTGGGGCTACTTCAATAGGACATAACCATAGCGATAGAACTTGGAACTATATTATTGTGCCAAATTTTAAAGAGCTAGCACTAACCGTGTTTGATTTAGAGTTCCAACTACATGTATCCATATAGGAGAAAACAGAGTGAAACTAAACATGAAAACGGTTACTGCAAGGAACGGTTTAACCTAGAAGAACGAAATTTGGTGAGCCAAGTGGGACTGGTGTACTGATCCTTACCTGCAAGTATCATCAAGATTGGGTGAAAAAATGTTTGCTGAGATTTCAGGAAACTCCTAATTTTGTGGAAGCTTGGCAACCCCTTCCAATGAATGTGATTCTCGTCAGTCTCTGCTTGGTGCTACTTCAATAGGACACAAACCATAGCGATAGAACTTGGAACTACATTATTGTGCCAAGTTTCAAAGAGCTAGCTAGCACAAACCGTGTTTGATTTAGAGTTCCAACTACATGTATCCATATAGGAGAAAACAGAGTGAAACCTAAACATGCAAACGGTTCCTGCAAAGGAACCGTTTAACCTAGAAGAACGAAATTTGGTGAGCCAAGTGGGATTGGTGTACTGATCATTACCTGCAAGTATCATCAAGATTGGGTGAAAAAAATGTTTGCTGAGATTTCAGGAAACTAGTAGTTTTTTGGAGCTTGGCAACCCCTTTCAATGAAAGTGATTCTCCTCAGTCTCTGCTTGGGGCTACTTCAATAGGACACAAACCATAGCGATAGAACTTGGAACTGCATTATTGTGCAAAGTTTCAAAGAGCTAGCACAAACCTTGTTTGATTTAGACTTCCAACTACATGTATCCATATAGGAGAAAACAGAGTGAAACCTAAACATGAAAACGGTTACTGCAAAGGAACCGTTTAACCTAGAAGAACGAAATTTGGTGAGCCAAGTGGGATGGTGTACTTATCATTACCTGCAAGTATCATCAAGATTGGGTGAAAAATGTTTGCTGAGATTTCTGGAAACTCGTAGTTTTTTACAGCTTGGCAACCCCTTCCAATGAATGTGATTCTCGTCAGTCCCTGCTTGGGGCTACATCAATAGGACACAAAGCATAGCGATAGAACTTGGAATTACATTATTGTGCCAATTTTCAATGAGCTTGCACTAACCGTGTTTGATTTAGAGTTCCAACTACATATATCCATATAGGAGAAAACAGAGTGAAACCTAAACATGAAAACGGTTACTGCAAAGGAACTGTTTAACCTAGAAGATCGAAATTTGGTGAGCCAAGTGGGATTGGTGTACTGATCATTACCTGCCAGTATCATCAAGATTGGGTGAAAAAATGTTTGCTGAGATTTCAGGAAACTCGTAGTTTTTTGGAGCTTGGCAACCCCTTTCAATGAAAGTGATTCTCGTCAGTCTCTGCGTGGGGCTACTTCCATAGGACACAAACCATAGCGATAGAACGTGGAACTACATTATTGTGCCAAGTTTCAAAGAGCTAGCACAAACCATGTTTGATTTAGAGTTCCAAATACATGTATCCATATAGGAGAAAACAGAGTGAAACCTAAACATGAAAACGGTTACTGCAAAGGAACGGTTTAAACTAGAAGAACGATATTTGGTGAGCCAAGTGGGATTGGTGTACTGATCATTACCTGGAAGTATCATCAAGATTGGGTGAAAAAATGTTTGCTGAGATTTCAGGAAACACGTAGTTTTTAGAGCTTGGCAACCCTTTCAATGAAAGTGATTCTCGTCAGTCTCTGCGTGGGGCTACTTCCATAGGACACAAACCATAGCGATAGAACTTGGAACTACATTATTGTGCCAAGTTTCGAAGACCTAGCAGAAACCGTGTTTGATTTAGAGTTCCAACTACATGTATCCATATAGGAGAAAACAGAGTGAAACCTAAACATGAAAACGGTTATTGCAAGGAACGGTTTAACCTAGAAGAACGAAATTTGGTGAGCCAAGTGGGACTGCTGTACTGATCCTTACCTGCAAGTATCATCAAGATTGGGTGAAAAAATGTTTGCTGAGATTTCAGGAAACTCGTAGTTTTTTGGAGCTTGGCAACCCCTTTCAATGAAAGTGATTCTCGTCAGTTTCTGCTTGGGGCTACTACCATGGGACACAAACCATAGCGATAGAACTTGGAACTACATTATTGTGCAAAGTTTCAAAGAGCTAGCACAAACCGTGTTTGATTTAGAGTTCCAACTACATGTATCCATATAGGAGAAAACAGAGTGAAACCTAAACATGTAAACGGTTACTGCAAAGGAACGGTTTAACCTAGAAGAACGAAATTTGGTGAGCCAAGTGGGATTGGTGTACTGATCATTACCTGCAAGTATCATCAAGATTGGGTGAAAAAATGTTTGCTGAGATTTCAGTAAACTCGTAGTTTTTTGGATGCTTGGCAACCCCTTTCAATGAAAGTGATTCTCGTCAGTCTCTGCTTGGGGCTACTTCCATAGGACACAAACCATAGCGATAGAACTTGGAACTACATTATTGTGCCAAGTTTCGAAGACCTAGCAGAAACCGTGTTTGATTTAGAGTTCCAACTACATGTATCCATATAGGAGAAAACAGAGTGAAACCTAAACATGAAAACGGTTACTGCAAAGGAACGGTTTAACCTAGAAGAACGAAATTTGGTGAGCCAAGTGGGATTGGTGTACTGATCATTACCTGCAAGTATCATCAAGATTGGGTGAAAAAATGTTTGCTGAGATTTCAGGAAACTCGTAGTTTTTTGGAAGCTTGGCAACCCATTCCAATGAATGTGATTCTCGTCAGTCTCTGCTTGGGGCTACTTCAATAGGACACAAACCATAGCGATAGAACTTGGAACTACATTATTGTGCCAAGTTTCAAAGAGCTACCGCAAACCGTGTTTGATTTAGAGTTCCAACTACATATAGCCATATAGGAGAAAACAGAGTGAAACCTAAACATGAAAACGGTTACTGCAAAGGAACGGTTTAACCTTGAAGAACGAAATTTGGTGAGCCAAGTGGGATTGGTGTACTTATCATTACCTGCAAGTATCATCAAGATTGGGTGAAAAAATGTTTGCTGACATTTCTGGAAACTCGTAGTTTTTTACAGCTTGGCAACCCCTTCCAATGAATGTGATTCTCGTCAGTCCCTGCTTGGGGCTACTTCAATAGGACAAAAAACAGAGCGATAGAACTTGGAATTACATTATTGTGCCAATTTTCAATGAGCTTGCACAAACCGTGTTTGATTTAGAATTCCAACTACATATATCCATATAGGAGAAAACAGAGTGAAACCTAAACATGACAACGGTTACTGCAAAGGAACCGTTTAACCTAGAAGAACGAAATTTGGTGAGCCAATTGGGATTGGTGTACTGATCATTACCTGCCAGTATTATCAAGATTGGGTGAAAAAATGTTTGCTTAGATTTCAGGAAACTCGTAGTTTTTTGGAGCTTGGCAACCCCTTTCAATGAAAGTGATTCTCGTCAGTCTCTGCGTGGGGCTACTTCCATAGGACACAAACCATAGCGATAGAACGTGGAACTACATTATTGTGCCAAGTTTCAAAGAGCTAGCACAAACCGTGTTTGATTTAGAGTTCCAACTACATGTATCCATATAGGAGAAAACAGAGTGAAACCTAAACATGAAAACTGTTACTGCAAAGGAACGGTTAAACTAGAAGAACGATATTTGGTGAGCCAAGTGGGATGGGTGTACTGATCATTACCTGGAAGTATCATCAAGAGTGGGTGAAAAAATGTTTGCTGAGATTTCAGGAAATTTGTAGTTTTTTGGAAGCTTGGCAACCCCTTCCAATGAATGTGATTCTCGTCAGTCTCTGCTTGGGGCTACTTCAATGGGACACAAACCATAGCGAGAGAACTTGGAACTACATTATTGTGCCATGTTTCAAAGAGCTAGCGCAAACCGTGTTTGATTTAGAGTTCCAACTACATGTATCCATATAGGAGAAAACAGAGTGAAACCTAAACATGAAAACGGTTACTGCAAAGGAACGGTTAACCTAGAAGAACGAAATTTGGTGAGCCAAGTGGGATTGGTGTACTGATCATTACCTGCAAGTATCATCAAGATTGGGTGAAAAAATGTTTGCTGAAATTTTTGGAAACTCGTAGTTTTTTATAGCTTGGCAACGCCTTCCAATGAATGTGATTCTCGTCAGTCCCTGCTTGGGGCTACATCAATAGGACACAAAGCATAGTGATAGAACTTGGAATTACATTATTGTGCCAAGTTTCAATGAGCTTGCACAAACCGTGTTTGATTTAGAGTTCCAACTACATATATCCATATAGGAGAAAACAGAGTGAAACCTAAACATGAAAACGGTTACTGCAAAGGAACCGTTTAACCTAGAAGAACGAAATTTGGTGAGCCAAGTGGGATTGGTGTACTTATCATTCCCTGCCATTATCATCAAGATTGGGTGAAAAAAATGTTTGCTGAGATTTCAGGAAACTCTTAGTTTTTTAGGGCTTGGCAACCCCTTTCAATGAAAGTGATTCTCGTCAGTCTCTGCGTGGGGCTACTTCCATAGGACACAAACCATAGAGATAGAACGTGGAACTACATTATTGTGCCAAGTTTCAAAGAGCTAGCACAAACCGTGTTTGATTTAGAGTTCCAACTACATGTATCCATATAGGAGAAAACAGAGTGAAACCTAAACATGAAAACGGTTACTGCAAGGAACGGTTTAACCTAGAAGAACGAAATTTGGTGAGCCAAGTGGGACTGCTGTACTGATCCTTACCTGCAAGTATCATCAAGATTGGGTGAAAAAATGTTTGCTGAGATTTCAGGAAACTCGTAGTTTTTTGGAGCTTGGCAACCCTTTCAATGAAAGTGATTCTCGTCAGTTTCTGCTTGGGGCTACTACCATGGGACACAAACCATAGCGATAGAACTTGGAACTACATTATTGTGCCAAGTTTCGAAGACCTAGCAGAAACCGTGTTTGATTTAGAGTTCCAACTACATGTATCCATATAGGAGAAAACAGAGTGAAACCTAAACATGAAAACGGTTACTGCAAAGGAACGGTTTAACCTAGAAGAACGAAATTTGGTGAGCCAAGTGGGATTGGTGTACTGATCATTACCTGCAAGTATCATCAAGATTGGGTGAAAAAATGTTTGCTGAGATTTCAGGAAACTCGTAGTTTTTTGGAAGCTTGGCAACCCATTCCAATGAATGTGATTCTCGTCAGTCTCTGCTTGGGGCTACTTCAATAGGACACAAACCATAGCGATAGAACTTGGAACTACATTATTGTGCCAAGTTTCAAAGAGCTACCGCAAACCGTGTTTGATTTAGAGTTCCAACTACATGTAGCCATATAGGAGAAAACAGAGTGAAACCTAAACATGAAAACGGTTACTGCAAAGGAACGGTTTAACCTTGAAGAACGAAATTTGGTGAGCCAAGTGGGATTCGTGTACTTATCATTACCTGCAAGTATCATCAAGATTGGGTGAAAAAATGTTTGCTGACATTTCTGGAAACTCGTAGTTTTTTACAGCTTGGCAACCCCTTCCAATGAATGTGATTCTCGTCAGTCCCTGCTTGGGGCTACTTCAATAGGACAAAAAACAGAGCGATAGAACTTGGAATTACATTATTGTGCCAATTTTCAATGAGCTTGCACAAACCGTGTTTGATTTAGAATTCCAACTACATATATCCATATAGGAGAAAACAGAGTGAAACCTAAACATGACAACGGTTACTGCAAAGGAACCGTTTAACCTAGAAGAACGAAATTTGGTGAGCCAATTGGGATTGGTGTACTGATCATTACCTGCCAGTATCATCAAGATTGGGTGAAAAATGTTTGCTTAGATTTCAGGAAACTCGTAGTTTTTTGGAGCTTGGCAACCCCTTTCAATGAAAGTGATTCTCGTCAGTCTCTGCGTGGGGCTACTTCCATAGGACACAAACCATAGTGATAGAACGTGGAACTACATTATTGTGCCAAGTTTCAAAGAGCTAGCACAAACCGTGTTTGACTTAGAGTTCCAACTACATGTATCCATATAGGAGAAAACAGAGTGAAACCTAAACATGAAAACTGTTACTGCAAAGGAACGGTTAAAACTAGAAGAACGATATTTGGTGAGCCAAGTGGGATTGGTGTACTGATCATTACCTGGAAGTATCATCAAGAGTGGGTGAAAAAATGTTTGCTGAGATTTCAGGAAATTTGTAGTTTTTTGGAAGCTTGGCAACCCCTTCCAATGAATGTGATTCTCGTCAGTCTCTGCTTGGGGCTACTTCAATGGGACACAAACCATAGCGAGAGAACTTGGAACTACATTATTGTGCCATGTTTCAAAGAGCTAGCGCAAACCGTGTTTGATTTAGAGTTCCAACTACATGTATCCATATAGGAGAAAACAGAGTGAAACCTAAACATGAAAACGGTTACTGCAAAGGAACGGTTTAACCTAGAAGAACGAAATTTGGTGAGCCAAGTGGGATTGGTGTACTGATCATTACCTGCAAGTATCATCAAGATTGGGTGAAAAAATGTTTGGCTGAAATTTTTGGAAACTCGTAGTTTTTTATAGCTTGGCAACGCCTTCCAATGAATGTGATTCTCGTCAGTCCCTGCTTGGGGCTACATCAATAGGACACAAAGCATAGTGATAGAACTTGGAATTACATTATTGTGCCAAGTTTCAATGAGCTTGCACAAACCGTGTTTGATTTAGAGTTCCAACTACATATATCCATATAGGAGAAAACAGAGTGAAACCTAAACATGAAAACGGTTACTGCAAAGGAACCGTTTAACCTAGAAGAACGAAATTTGGTGAGCCAAGTGGGATTGGTGTACTTATCATTACCTGCAGTATCATCAAGATTGGGTGAAAAAAGGTTGGTGAGATTTCAGGAAACTCGTAGTTTTTTAGAGCTTGGCAACCCCTTTCAATGAAAGTGATTCTCGTCAGTCTCTGTGTGGGGCTACTTCCATAGGACACAAACCATAGAGATAGAATGTGGAACTACATTATTGTGCCAAGTTTCAAAGAGCTAGCACAAACCGTGTTTGATTTAGAGTTCCAACTACATGTATCCATATAGGAGAAAACACAGTGAAACCTAACATGAAAACGGTTACTGCAAGGAACGGTTTAACCTAGAAGAACGAAATTTGGTGAGCCAAGTGGGAGTGCTGTACTGATCCTTACCTGCAAGTATCATCATGATTGGGTGAAAAAATGTTTGCTGAGATTTCAGGAAACTCGTAGTTTTTTGGAAGCTTGGCAACACCTTCCAATGAATGTGATTCTCGTCAGTCTCTGCTTGGGGCTACTTCAATAGGACACAAACCATAGCGATAGAACTTGGAACTGCATTATTGTGCAAAGTTTCAAAGAGATAGCACAAACCTTGTTTGATTTAGACTTCCAACTACATGTATCCATATAGGAGAAAACAGAGTGAAACCTAAACATGAAAAACGGTTACTGCAAAGGAACCGTTTAACCTAGAAGAACGAAATTTGGTGAGCCAAGTGGGATTGGTGTACTTATCATTACCTGCAAGTATCATCAAGATTGGGTGAAAAAATGTTTGCTGAGATTTCTGGAAACTCGTAGTTTTTTACAGCTTGGCAACCCCTTCCAATGAATGTGATTCTCGTCAGTCCCTGCTTGGGGCTACATCAATAGGACACAAAGCATAGCGATAGAACTTGGAATTACATTATTGTGCCAATTTTCAATGAGCTTGCACTAACCGTGTTTGATTTAGAGTTCCAACTACATATATCCATATAGGAGAAAACAGAGTGAAACCTAAACATGAAAACGGTTACTGCAAAGGAACCGTTTAACCTAGAAGATCGAAATTTGGTGAGCCAAGTGGGATTGGTGTACTGATCATTACCTGCCAGTATCATCAAGATTGGGTGAAAAAATGTTTGCTGAGATTTCAGGAAACTCGTAGTTTTTTGGAGCTTGGCAACCCCTTTCAATGAAAGTGATTCTCGTCAGTCTCTGCGTGGGGCTACTTCCATAGGACACAAACCATAGCGATAGAACGTGGAACTACATATTGTGCCAAGTTTCAAAGAGCTAGCACAAACCGTGTTTGATTTAGAGTTCCAAATACATGTATCCATATAGGAGAAAACAGAGTGAAACCTAAACATGAAAACGGTTACTGCAAAGGAACGGTTTAAACTAGAAGAACGATATTTGGTGACCCAAGTGGGATTGGTGTATGGGATTGGTGTACTGATCATTACCTGCAAGTATCATCAAGATTGGGTGAAAAATGTTTGCTGAAATTTTTGGAAACTCGTAGTTTTTTATAGCTTGGCAACGCCTTCCAATGAATGTGATTCTCGTCAGTCCCTGCTTGGGGCTACATCAATAGGACACAAAGCATAGTGATAGAACTTGGAATTACATTATTGTGCCAAGTTTCAATGAGCTTGCACAAACCGTGTTTGATTTTAGGAGTTCCAACTACATATATCCATATAGGAGAAAACAGAGTGAAACCTAAACATGAAAACGGTTACTGCAAAGGAACCGTTTAACCTAGAAGAACGAAATTTGGTGAGCCAAGTGGGATTGGTGTACTTATCATTACCTGCCAGTATCATCAAGATTGGGTGAAAAAAAGGTTGGTGAGATTTCAGGAACTCGTAGTTTTTTAGAGCTTGGCAACCCTTTTCAATGAAAGTGATTCTCGTCAGTCTCTGTGTGGGGCTACTTCCATAGGACACAAACCATAGAGATAGAATGTGGAACTACATTATTGTGCCAAGTTTCAAAGAGCTAGCACAAACCGTGTTTGATTTAGAGTTCCAACTACATGTATCCATATAGGAGAAAACACAGTGAAACCTAACATGAAAACGGTTACTGCAAGGAACGGTTTTAACCTAGAAGAACGAAATTTGTGAGCCAAGTGGGAGTGCTGTACTGATCCTTACCTGCAAGTATCATCATGATTGGGTGAAAAAATGTTTGCTGAGATTTCAGGAAACTCGTAGTTTTTTGGAAGCTTGGCAACACCTTCCAATGAATGTGATTCTCGTCAGTCTCTGCTTGGGGCTACTTCAATAGGACACAAACCATAGCGATAGAACTTGGAACTGCATTATTGTGCAAAGTTTCAAAGAGATAGCACAAACCTTGTTTGATTTAGACTTCCAACTACATGTATCCATATAGGAGAAAACAGAGTGAAACCTAAACATGAAAACGGTTACTGCAAAGGAACCGGTTAACCTAGAAGAACGAAATTTGGTGAGCCAAGTGGGATTGGTGTACTTATCATTACCTGCAAGTATCATCAAGATTGGGTGAAAAAATGTTTGCTGAGATTTCTGGAAACTCGTAGTTTTTTACAGCTTGGCAACCCTTCCAATGAATGTGATTCTCGTCAGTCCCTGCTTGGGGCTACATCAATAGGACACAAAGCATAGCGATAGAACTTGGAATTACATTATTGTGCCAATTTTCAATGAGCTTGCACTAACCGTGTTTGATTTAGAGTTCCAACTACATATATCCATATAGGAGAAAACAGAGTGAAACCTAAACATGAAAACGGTTACTGCAAAGGAACCGTTTAACCTAGAAGATCGAAATTTGGTGAGCCAAGTGGGATTGGTGTACTGATCATTACCTGCCAGTATCATCAAGATTGGGTGAAAAAATGTTTGCTGAGATTTCAGGAAACTCGTAGTTTTTTGGAGCTTGGCAACCCCTTTCAATAAAAGTGATTCTCGTCAGTCTCTGCGTGGGGCTACTTCCATAGGACACAAACCATAGCGATAGAACGTGGAACTACATTATTGTGCCAAGTTTCAAAGAGCTAGCACAAACCGTGTTTGATTTAGAGTTCCAAATACATGTATCCATATAGGAGAAAACAGAGTGAAACCTAAACATGAAAACGGTTACTGCAAAGGAACGGTTTAAACTAGAAGAACGATATTTGGTGACCCAAGTGGGATTGGTGTACTGATCATTACCTGGAAGTATCATCAAGATTGGGTGAAAAAATGTTTGCTGAGATTCAGGAAACACGTAGTTTTTTAGAGCTTGGCAACCCTTTCAATGAAAGTGATTCTCGTCAGTCTCTGCGTGGGGCTACTTCCATAGGACACAAACCATAGAGATAGAACGTGGAACTACATTCTTGTGCCAAGTTTCAAAGAGCTAGCACAAACCGTGTTTGATTTAGAGTTCCAACTACATGTATCCATATAGGAGAAAACAGAGTGAAACCTAAACATGAAAACGGTTATTGCAAGGTACGGTTTAACCTAGAAGAACGAAATTTGGTGAGCCAAGTGGACTGCTGTACTGATCCTTACCTGCAAGTATCATCAAGATTGGGTGAAAAAATGTTTGCTGAGATTTCAGGAAACTCGTAGTTTTTTGGAGCTTGGCAACCCCTTTCAATGAAAGTGATTCTCGTCAGTTTCCTGCTTGGGGCTACTACCATGGGACACAAACCATAGCGATAGAACTTGGAACTACATTATTGTGCAAAGTTTCAAAGAGCTAGCACAAACCGTGTTTGATTTAGAGTTCCAACTACATGTATCCATATAGGAGAAAACAGAGTGAAACCTAAACATGTAAACGGTTACTGCAAAGGAACGGTTTAACCTAGAAGAACGAAATTTGGTGAGCCAAGTGGGGATTGGTGTACTGATCATTACCTGGAAGTATCATGAAGATTGGGTGAAAAAATGTTTGCTGAGATTTCAGGAAAGTTGTAGTTTTTTGGAAGCTTGGCAACCCCTTCCAATGAATGTGATTCTCGTCAGTCTCTGCTTGGGGCTACTTTCAATAGGACACAAACCATAGCGAGAGAACTTGGAACTACATTATGTGCCAAGTTTCAAAGGAGCTAGCGCAAACCGTGTTTGATTTAGAGTTCCAACTACATGTATCCATATAGGAGAAAACAGAGTGAAACCTAAACATGAAAACGGTTAACTGCAAAGGAACGGTTTAACCTAGAAGAACGAAATTTGGTGAGCCAAGTGGGATTGGTGTACTGATCATTACCTGCAAGTATCACCAAGATTGGGTGAAAAAATGTTTGCTGAGATTTTTGGAAACTCGTAGTGTTTTATAGCTTGGCAACCCCTTCCAATGAATGTGATTCTCGTCAGTCCCTGCTTGGGGCTACATCAATAGGACACAAAGCATAGTGATAGAACTTGGAATTACATTATTGTGCCAAGTTTCAATGAGCTTGCACAAACCGTGTTTGATTTAGAGTTCCAGCTACATATATCCATATAGGAGAAAACAGAGTGAAACCTAAACATGAAACGGTTACTGCAAAGGAACCGTTTAACCTAGAAGAACGAAATTTGGTGAGCCAAGTGGGATTGGTGTACTTATCATTCCCTGCCATTATCATCAAGATTGGGTGAAAAAAATGTTTGCTGAGATTTCAGGAAACTCTTAGTTTTTTAGGGCTTGGCAACCCCTTTCAATGAAAGTGATTCTCGTCAGTCTCTGCGTGGGGCTACTTCCATAGGACACAAACCATAGAGATAGAACGTGGAACTACATTATTGTGCCAAGTTTCAAAGAGCTAGCACAAACCGTGTTTGATTTAGAGTTCCAACTACATGTATCCATATAGGAGAAAACAGAGTGAAACCTAAACATGAAAACGGTTACTGCAAGGAACGGTTTAACCTAGAAGAACGAAATTTGGTGAGCCAAGTGGGACTGCTGTACTGATCCTTACCTGCAAGTATCATCAAGATTGGGTGAAAAAATGTTTGCTGAGATTTCAGGAAACTCGTAGTTTTTTGGAGCTTGGCAACCCCTTTCAATGAAAGTGATTCTCGTCAGTTTCTGCTTGGGGCTATTACCATGGGACACAAACCATAGCGATATAACTTGTAACTACATTATTGTGCAAAGTTTCAAAGAGCTAGCACAAACCGTGGTTTGATTTAGAGTTCCAACTACATGTATCCATATAGGAGAAAACAGAGTGAAACCTAAACATGAAAACGGTTACTGCAAAGGAACGGTTTAACCTAGAAGAATGAAATTTCGTGAGCCAAGTGGGATTGGTGTACTGATCATTACCTGTAAGTATCATCAAGATGGGTGAAAAAATATTTGCTGAGATTTCAAGGAAACTCGTAGTTTTTTGGAGCTTGGCAACCCCTTTCAATGAAAGTGATTCTCGTCAGTCTCTGCTTGGGGCTACTTCCATGGGACACAAACCATAGCGATAGAACTTGGAACTACATTATTGTGCAAAGTTTCAAAGAGCTAGCACAAACCGTGTTTGATTTAGAGTTCCAACTACAATGTATCCATATAGGAGAAAACAGAGTGAAAACTAAACATGAAAACGGTTACTGCAAAGGAACGTTTAACCTAGAAGAACGAAATTTGGTGAGCCAATTGGGATTGGTGTACTGATCATTACCTGCCAGTATCATCAAGATTGGGTGAAAAAATGTTTGCTTAGATTTTCAGGAAACTCGTAGTTTTTTGGAGCTTGGCAACCCCTTTCAATGAAAGTGATTCTCGTCAGTCTCTGCGTGGGGCTACTTCCATAGGACACAAACCATAGCGATAGAACGTGGAACTACATTATTGTGCCAAGTTTCAAAGAGCTAGCACAAACCGTGTTGATTTAGAGTTCCAACTACATGTATCCATATAGGAGAAAACACAGTGAAACCTAACATGAAAACGGTTACTGCAAGGAACGGTTTAACCTAGAAGAACGAATTTGGGTGAGCCAAGTGGGAGTGCTGTACTGATCCTTACCTGCAAGTATCATCATGATTGGGTGAAAAAAATGTTTGCTGAGATTTCAGGAAACTCGTAGTTTTTTGGAAGCTTGGCAACACCTTCCAATGAATGTGATTCTCGTCAGTCTCTGCTTGGGGCTACTTCAATAGGACACAAACCATAGCGATAGAACTTGGAACTACATTATTGTGCCAAGTTTCAAAGAGCTAGCGCAAACCGTGTTTGATTTAGAGTTCCAACTACATGTATCCATATAGGAGAAAACAGAGTGAAACCTAAACATGAAAACGGTTACTGCAAAGGAACCGTTTAACCTAGAAGAACGAAATTTGGTGAGCCAAGTGGGATTGGTGTACTGATCATTACCTGCCAGTATCATCAAGATTGGGTGAAAAAATGTTTGCTGAGATTTCAGGAAACTCGTAGTTTTTTGGAGCTTGGCAACCCCTTTCAATGAAAGTGATTCTCGTCAGTCTCTGCGTGGGGGAACCCCATAGGACACAAACCATAGCGATAGAACGAGGAACTACATTATTGTACCAAGTTTCAAAGAGCTAGCACAAACCGTGTTTGATTTAGAGTTCCAACTACATGTATCCATATAGGAGAAAACAGAGTGAAACCTAAACATGAAAACGGTTACTGCAAAGGAACGGTTTAACCTAGAAGAACGAAATTTGGTGAGCCAATTGGGATTGGTGTACTGATCATTACCTGCAAGTATCATCAAGATTGGGTGAAAAAATGTTTGCTGAGATTTCTGGAAACTCGTAGTTTTTTACAGCTTGGCAACCCCTTTCAATGAAAGTGATTCTCGTCAGTCTCTGCTTGGGGCTACTTCAATAGGACACAAACATAGCGATAGAACGTGGAACTACATTATTGTGCAAAGTTTCAAAGAGCTAGCACAAACCTTGTTTGATTTAGACTTCCAACTACATGTATCCATATAGGAGAAAACAGAGTGAAACCTAAACATGAAAACGGTTACTGCAAAGGAACGGTTTAACCGAGAAGAACGAGATTTGGTGAGCCAAGTGGGATTGGTGTAATGATCATTACCTGCAAGTATCATCAAGATTGGGTGAAAAAATGTTTGCTGAGATTTCTGGAAACCCGTAGATTTTTATCGCTTGGCAACCCCTTCCAATGAATGTGATTCTCGTCAGTCCCCTGCTTGGGGCTACATCAATAGGACACAAAGCTTAGCGATAGAACTTGGAATTACATTATTGTGCCAAGTTTCAATGAGCTTGAACAAACCGTGTTTGATTTAGAGTTCCAAAAACATATATCCATATAGGAGAAAACAGAGTGAAACCTAAACATGACAACGGTTACTGCAAAGGAACCGTTTAACCTAGAAGAACGAAATTTGGTGAGCCAAGTGGGACTGGTGTACTTATCATTACCTGCCAGTATCATCAAGATTGGGTGAAAAAAATGTTTGCTGAGATTTCAGGAAACTCGTAGTTTTTGGAAGCTTGGCAACCCCTTCCAATGAATGTGATTCTCGTCAGTCTCTGCTTGGGGCTACTTCAATAGGACACAAACCATAGCGATAGAACTTGGAACTACATTATTGTGCCAAGTTTCAAAGAGCTAGCACAAACCCTGTTTGATTTAGAGTTCCAAATACATGGATCCATATAGGAGAAAACAGAGTTAAAACTAAACATGAAAACGGTTACTGCAAAGGAACGGTTTAAACTAGAAGAACGAAATTTGGTGAGGCCAAGTGGGATTGGTGTACTGATCATTACCTGTCAGTATCATCAAGATTGGGTGAAAAAATGTTGCTGAGCTTTCAGGAAACTCGTAGTTTTTTGGAAGCTTGGCAACCCCCTTTCAATGAAAGTGATTCTCGTCAGTCTCTGCTTGGGGCTACTTCAATAGGACACAAACCATAGCGACAGAACTTGGAACTACATTATTGTGCCAAGTTTCAAAGACCTAGCAGAAACCGTGTTTGATTTAGAGTTCCAAATACATGTATCCATATAGGAGAAAACAGAGTGAAACCTAAACATGAAAACGTTTACTGCAAAGGAACGGTTTAACCTAGAAGAACGAGATTTGGTGAGCCAAGTGGGATTGGTGTAATGATCATTACCTGCAAGTATCATCAAGATTGGGTGAAAAAATGTTTGCTGAGATTTCTGGAAACCCGTAGATTTTTATAGCTTGGCAACCCCTTCCAATGATGTGATTCTCGTCAGTCCCTGCTTGGGGCTACATCAATAGGACACAAAGCTTAGCGATAGAACTTGGAATTACATTATTGTGCCAAGTTTCAATGAGCTTGCACAAACCGTGTTTGATTTAGAGTTCCAAAAACATATATCCATATAGGAGAAAACAGAGTGAAACCTAAACATGACAACGGTTACTGCAAGGAACCGTTTAACCTAGAAGAACGAAATTTGGTGAGCCAAGTGGGACTGGTGTACTTATCATTACCTGCCAGTATCATCAAGATTGGGTGAAAAAAATGTTTGCTGAGATTTCAGGAAACTCGTAGTTTTTTGGAAGCTTGGCAACCCCTTCCAATGAATGTGATTCTCGTCAGTCTCTGCTTGGGGCTACTTCAATAGGACACAAACCATAGCGATAGAACTTGGAACTACATTATTGTGCCAAGTTTCAAAGAGCTAGCACAAACCCTGTTTGATTTAGAGTTCCAAATACATGGATCCATATAGGAGAAAACAGAGTTAAAACTAAACATGAAAACGGTTACTGCAAAGGAACGGTTTAAACTAGAAGAAACGAAATTTGGTGAGCCAAGTGGGATTGGTGTACTGATCATTACCTGTCAGTATCATCAAGATTGGGTGAAAAAATGTTGCTGAGCTTTCAGGAACTCGTAGTTTTTTGGAAGCTTGGCAACCCCTTTCAATGAAAGTGATTCTCGTCAGTCTCTGCTTGGGGCTACTTCAATAGACACAAACCATAGCGACAGAACTTGGAACTACATTATTGTGCCAAGTTTCAAAGACCTAGCAGAAACCGTGTTTGATTTAGAGTTCCAAATACATGTATCCATATAGGAGAAAACAGAGTGAAACCTAAACATGAAAACGTTTACTGCAAAGGAACGGTTTAACCTAGAAGAACAAAATTTGGTGAGCCAAGTGGGATTGGTGTACTGATCATTACCTGTAAGTATCATCAAGATTGGGTGAAAAAATATTTGCTGAGATTTCAGGAAACTCGTAGTTTTTGGAGTTTGGCAACCCCTTTCAATGAAAGTGATTCTCGTCAGTCTCTGTTTGGGGCTAATTCAATAGGACACAAACCATAGCGATAGAACTTGGAACTACATTATTGCGCCAAATTTCAAAGAGCCAACAGAAACCGTGTTTGATTTAGAGTTCCAACTACATGTATCCATATAGGAGAAAACAGAGTGAAACCTAAACATGAAAACGGTTACTGCAAAGGAACGGTTTAACCTAGAAGAACGAAATTGGTGAGCCAAGTGGGATTGGTGTACTGATCATTACCTGCAAGTATCATCAAGATTGGGTGAAAAAATGTTTGCTGAGTTTTCAGGAAACTCGTAGTTTTTTGGAAGCTTGGCAACCCCTTTCAATGGAAAGTGATTCTCGTCAGTCTCCGAGTGGGGATACTTCCATAGGGACACAAACCATACCGATATAACTTGGAACTACATTATTGTGCCAAGTTTCAAAGAGCTAGCACAAACCTTGTTTGATTTAGAGTTCCAGCTACATATATCCATATAGGAGAAAACAGAGTGAAACCTAAACATGAAAACAGTTACTGCAAAGTAACAGTTTAACCTAGAAGAACGGAATTTGGTGAGCCAAGTGGGATTGGTGTACTTATCATTACTTGCCAGTATCATCAAGATTGGGTGAAAAAATATTTGCTGAGCTTTCAGGAAACTCGTAGTTTTTTGGAAGCTTGGCAACCCCTTTCAATGAAAGTGATTCTCGTCAGTCTCTGCTTGGGGCTACTTCAATAGGACACAAACCATAGCGATAGAACTTGGAACTACATTATTGTGCCAAGTTTCAAAGAGCTAGCACAAACCGTGTTTGATTTAGAGTTCCAAATACATGTATCCATATAGGAGAAAACAGAGTGAAACCTAAACATGAAAACGGTTCCTGAAAAGGAACGGTTTAACCGAGAAGAACGAAATTTGGTGAGCCACGTGGGACTGGTGTACTGATCATTACCTGCAAGTATCATCAAGATTGGGTGAAAAAATGTTTGCTGAGATTTCAGGAAACTCGTAGTTCTGTGGAAGGTTGGCAACCCCTTCCAATGAATATGATTCTCGTCAGTCTCTGCTTGGGTCTACTTAATAGGACACAAACCATAGCGATAGAACTTGGAACTACATTATTGTGCCAAGTTTCAAAGAGCTAGCACAAACCGTGTTTGATTTAGAGTTCCAACTACATGTATCCATATAGGAGAAAACAGAGTGAAACCTAAACATGAAAACGGTTACTGCAAAGGAACGGTTTAACCTAGAAGAACGAAATTTGGTGAGCCAAGTGGGATTGGTGTGCTTATCATTACCTGAGAGTATTATCAAGATTGGGTGAAAAAATGTTTGCTGAGATTTCAGGAAACTCGTAGTTTTTTATACCTTGGCAACCCCTTTCAATGAAAGTGATTCTCGTCAGTCTCTGCTTGGGGCTACTTCAGTAGGATACCACCATAGCGATAGAACTTGGAACTACATTATTGTGCCAGATTTCAAAGAGCTAACAGAAACCGTGTTTGATTTAGAGTTTCAACTACATGTATCCATATAGGAGAAAACAGAGTGAAACCTAAACATGAAAACGGTTCCTGAAAAGGAACGGTTTAACCGAGAAGAACGAAATTTGGTGAGCCAAGTGGGACTGGTGTACTGATCATTACCTGCAAGTATCATCAAGATTGGGTGAAAAAATGTTTGCTGAGATTTCTGGAAACTCGTAGTTTTTTTGTAGCTTGGCAACCCTTTCAATGAAAGTGATTCTCGAAAGTCTCTGCGTGGGGCTACTTTCATAGGACACAAACCATAGCGATAGAACTTGGAACTACATTATTGTGCCAAATTTCAAAGAGCTAAAAGAAACCGTGTTTGATTTAGAGTTTCAACTACATGTATCCATATAGGAGAAAACGGAGTGAAACCTAAACATGAAAACGGTTACTGCAAAGGAACGGTTTAACCTAGAAGAACGAAATTTGGTCAGCCAAGTGGGATTGGTGTACTGATCATTACCTGCCAGTATCATCAAGATTGGGTGAAAAAATGTTTGCTGAGATTTCAGAAACTAGTAGTTTTTTGGAAGCTTGGCAACCCCTTTCAATGAAAGTGATTCTCGTCAGTCTCTGCTTGGGGCTACTTCAATAGGACACAAACCATAGCGATTGAACTTGGAACTACATTATTGTGGCAAGTTTCAAAGAGCTAGCACATTCCGTGTTTGATTTAGAGTTCCAACTACATGTATCCATATAGGAGAAAACAGAGTGAAACCTAAACATGAAAATGGTTACTGCAAAGGAACGGTTTAACCTAGAAGAACGAAATTTGGTGAGCCAAGTGGGATTGGTGTACTGATCATTACCTGGAAGTATCATCAAGATTGGGTGAAAAAATGTTTGCTGAGATTTCAGGAAACTCGTAGTTTTTAGACCTTGGCAACCCCTTTCAATGTAAGTGATTCTCGTCAGTCCCTGCTTGGGGCTACTTCCATAGGACACAAACCATAGCGATAGAACTTGGAACTACATTATTGTGCCAAGTTTCAAAGCGCTAGCACAAACCGTGTTTGATTTAGAGTTCCAACTACATGTATCCATATAGGAGAAAACAGAGTGAAACCTAAACATGAAAACGGTTCCTGCAAAGGAACCGTTTAACCTAGAAGAACGGAATTTGGTGAGCCAAGTGGGATTGGTCGAGTTATCATTACTTGCCAGTATCATCAAAATTGGGTGAAAAAATGTTTGCTGAGATTTCAGGAAACTCGTAGTTTTTTGGAAGCTTGGCAACCCCTTTCAATGAAAGTGATTCTCGTCAGTCTCTGCTTGGGGCTACTTCCATAGGACACAAACCATAGTGATAGAACTTGGAACTACATTATTGTGCCAAGTTTCAAAGCGCTAGCACAAACCGTGTTTGATTTAGAGTTCCAACTACATGTATCCGTATAGGAGAAAACAGAGTGAAACCTAAACATGAAAACGGTTCCTGAAAAGGAACGGTTTAACCGAGAAGAACGAAATTTGGTGAGCCAAGTGGGACTGGTGTACTGATCATTACCTGCAAGTATCATCAAGATTGGGTGAAAAAATGTTTGCTGAGATTTCTGGAAACTCGTAGTTTTTTGGAGCTTGGCAACCCCTTTCAATGAAAGTGATTCTCGAAAGTCTCTGCGTGGGGCTACTTTCATAGGACACAAACCATAGCGATAGAACTTGGAACTACATTATTGTGCCAAATTTCAAAGAGCTAAAAGAAACCGTGTTTGATTTAGAGTTTCAACTACATGTATCCATATAGGAGAAAACGGAGTGAAACCTAAACATGAAAACGGTTACTGCAAAGGAACGGTTTAACCTAGAAGAACGAAATTTGGTCAGCCAAGTGGGATTGGTGTACTGATCATTACCTGCCAGTATCATCAAGATTGGGTGAAAAAATGTTTGCTGAGATTTCAGAAACTAGTAGTTTTTTGGAAGCTTGGCAACCCCTTTCAATGAAAGTGATTCTCGTCAGTCTCTGCTTGGGGCTACTTCAATAGGACACAAACCATAGCGATTGAACTTGGAACTACATTATTGTGGCAAGTTTCAAAGAGCTAGCACATTCCGTGTTTGATTTAGAGTTCCAACTACATGTATCCATATAGGAGAAAACAGAGTGAAACCTAAACATGAAAATGGTTACTGCAAAGGAACGGTTTAACCTAGAAGAACGAAATTTGGTGAGCCAAGTGGGATTGGTGTACTGATCATTACCTGGAAGTATCATCAAGATTGGGTGAAAAAATGTTTGCTGAGATTTCAGGAAACTCGTAGTTTTTTAGACCTTGGCAACCCCTTTCAATGTAAGTGATTCTCGTCAGTCCCTGCTTGGGGCTACTTCCATAGGACACAAACCATAGCGATAGAACTTGGAACTACATTATTGTGCCAAGTTTCAAAGCGCTAGCACAAACCGTGTTTGATTTAGAGTTCCAACTACATGTATCCATATAGGAGAAAACAGAGTGAAACCTAAACATGAAAACGGTTCCTGCAAAGGAACCGTTTAACCTAGAAGAACGGAATTTGGTGAGCCAAGTGGGATTGGTCGAGTTATCATTACTTGCCAGTATCATCAAAATTGGGTGAAAAAATGTTTGCTGAGATTTCAGGAAACTCGTAGTTTTTTGGAAGCTTGGCAACCCCTTTCAATGAAAGTGATTCTCGTCAGTCTCTGCTTGGGGCTACTTCAATAGGACAAAAACCATTGCGATAGAACTTGGAACTTCATTATTGTGCCAAGTTTCAAAGAGCTACCGCAAACCGTGTTTGATTTAGAGTTCCAACTACATGTAGCCATATAGGATAAAACAGAGTGAAACCTAAACATGAAAACGGTTACTGCAAAGGAACGGTTTAACCTAGAAGAACGAAATTTGGTGAGCCAAGTGGGATTGGTGTACTGATCATTACCTGCAAGTATCATCAAGATTGGGTGAAAAAATGTTTGCTGAGATTTCAGGAAACTCGTAATTTTTTATAGCTTGGCAACCCCTTCCAATGAATGTGATACTCGTCAGTCTCTGCTTGGGGCTACTTCAATAGGACACAAACCAGAGCGATAGAACTTGGAACTACATTATTGTGCCAAGTTTCAAAGCGCTAGCACAAACCGTGTTTGATTTAGAGTTCCAACTACATGTATCCGTATAGGAGAAAACAGAGTGAAACCTAAACATGAAAACGGTTCCTGAAAAGGAACGGTTTAACCGAGAAGAACGAAATTTGGTGAGCCAAGTGGGACTGGTGTACTGATCATTACCTGCAAGTATCATCAAGATTGGGTGAAAAAATGTTTGCTGAGATTTCAGGAAACTCGTAGTTTTTTGGAAGATTGGCAACCCCTTCCAATGAATGTCATTCTCGGCAGTCTCTGCTTGGGGCTACTTCAATAGGACACAAACCACAGCGATAGAACTTGGAACTACATTATTGTGCCAAGATTCAAAGAGCTAGCACAAACCGTGTTTGATTTAGAGTTCCAACTACATGTATCCATATAGGAGAAAACAGAGTGAAACCTAAACATGAAAACGGTTACTGCAAAGGAACGGTTTAACCTAGAAGAACGAAATTTGGTGAGCCAAGTGGGATTGGTGTACTGATCATTACCTGCAAGTATCATCCAGATTGGGTGAAAAAATGTTTGCTGAGATTTCAGAAACTCGTAGTTTTTTGGAAGCTTGGCAACCCCTTTCAATGAAAGTGATTCTCGTCAGTCTCTGCTTGGGGCTACTTCAATAGGACACAAACCATAGCGATAGAACTTGGAACTACATTATTGTGGCAAGTTTCAAAGAGCTACCACATACCGTGTTTGATTTAGAGTTCCAACTACATGTATCCATATAGGAGAAAACAGAGTGAAACCTAAACATGAAAACGGTTACTGCAAAGGAACGGTTTAACCTAGAAGAACGAAATTTGGTCAGCCAAGTGGGATTGGTGTACTGATCATTACTTGGAAGTATCATCAAGATTGGGTGAAAAAATGTTTGCTGAGATTTCAGGAAACTCGTAGTTTTTTGTACCTTGGCAACCCCTTTCAATGTAAGTGATTCTCGTCAGTCCCTGCGTGGGGCTACTTCCATAGGACACAAACCATAGCGATAGAACTTGGAACTACATTATTGTGCCATGTTTCAAAGAGCTACCACAAACCGTGTTTGATTTAGAGTTCCAACTACATATATCCATATAGGAGAAAATAGAGTGAAACCTAAACATGAAAACAGTTACTGCAAGGTAACGGTTTAACCTAGAAGAACGAAATTTGGTGAGCCACGTGGGACTGGTGTACTGATCCTTACCTGCAAGTATCAGCAAGATTGGGTGAAAAAATGTTTGCTGAGATTTCAGAAAACTCGTAGTTTTGTGGAAGCTTGGCAACACCTTCCAATGAATGTGATTCTCGTCAGTCTCTGCTTGGGGCTACTTCAATAGGACAAAAACCATTGCGATAGAACTTGGAACTTCATTATTGTGCCAAGTTTCAAAGAGCTACCGCAAACCGTGTTTGATTTAGAGTTCCAACTACATGTAGCCATATAGGATAAAACAGAGTGAAACCCAAACATGAAAACGGTTACTGCAAAGGAACGGTTTAACCTAGAAGAACGAAATTTGGTGAGCCAAGTGGGATTGGTGTACTGATCATTACCTGCCAGTATCATCAAGATTGGGTGAAAAAATGTTTGCTGAGATTTCAGGAAACTCGTAATTTTTTATAGCTTGGCAACCCCTTCCAATGAATGTGATACTCGTCAGTCTCTGCTTGGGGCTACTTCAATAGGACACAAACCATAGCGATAGAACTTGGAATTATATTATTGTGCCAAGTTTCAATGACCTTGCACAAACCGTGTTTGATTTAGAGTTCCAACTACATATATCCATATAGGAGAAAGCAGAGTGAAACCTAAACATGAAAACGGTTACTGCAAAGGAACGGTTTAACCTAGAAGAACGAAATTTGGTGAGCCAAGTGGGATTGGTGTAGTGATCATTACTTGGAAGTATCATCAAGATTGGGTGAAAAAATGTTTGCTGAGATTTCAGGAAACTCGTAGTTTTTTGTACCTTGGCAACCCCTTTCAATGAAAGTGATTCTCGTCAGTCCCTGCGTGGGGCTACTTCCATAGGACACAAACCATAGCGATAGAACTTGGAACTACATTATTGTGCCAAGTTTCAAAGAGCTAGCACAAACCGTGTTTGATTTAGAGTTCCAACTATATATATCCATATAGGAGAAAGCAGAGTGAAACCTAAACATGAAAACGGTTACTGCAAAGGAACCGTTTAACCTAGAAGAATGAAATTTGGTGAGCCAAGTGGGATTGGTGTACTGATCATTACCTGCAAGTATCATCAAGATTGGGTGAAAAAATGTTTGCTGAGATTTCAGGAAACTCGTGGTTTTTTGGAGCTTGGCAACCCCTTTCAATGAAAGTGATTCTCGAAAGTCTCTGCGTGGGGCTACTTCCATAGGACACAAACCATAGCGATAGAACTTGGAACTACATTATTGTGCCAAGTTTCAAATAGCTAGCACAGACCGTGTTTGATTTAGTGTTCCAACTACATGTATCCATATAGGAGAAAACAGAGTGAAACCTAAATATGAAAACGGTTACTGCAAAGGAACGGTTTAACCTAGAAGAACGTAATTTGGTGAGCCAAGTGGGATTGGTGTACTGATCATTACCTGCAAGTATCATCAAGATTGGGTGAAAAAATGTTTCCTGAGATTTCAGGAAACTCGTAGTTTTTTATAGCTTGGCAACCCCTTCCAATGAATGTGGTTCTCGTCAGTCTCTGCTTGGGGCTACTTCAATAGGACACAAACCACAGCGATAGATCTTGGAATTACATTATTGTGCCATGTTTCAATGAGCTTGCACAAACCGTGTTTGATTTAGAGTTCCAACTACATGTATCCATAGAGGAGAAAACAGAGTGAAACCTAAACATGAAAATGGTTACTGCAAAGGAACGGTATAACCTAGAAGAACGAAATTTGGTGAGCCAAGTGGGATTGGTGTACTGATCATTACCTGGAAGTATCATCAAGATTGGGTGAAAAAAGTTTGCTGAGATTTCAGGAAACTCGTAGTTTTTTAGACCTTGGCTACCCCTTTCAATGTAAGTGATTCTCGTCAGTCCCTGCTTGGGGCTACTTCCATAGGACACAAACCATAGCGATAGAACTTGGAACTACATTATTGTGCCAAGTTTCAAAGCGCTAGCACAAACCGTGTTTGATTTAGAGTTCCAACTACATGTATCCATATAGGAGAAAACAGAGTGAAACCTAAACATGAAAACGGTTCCTGCAAAGGAACCGTTTAACCTAGAAGAACGGAATTTGGTGAGCCAAGTGGGATTGGTCGACTTATCATTACTTGCCAGTATCATCAAAATTGGGTGAAAAAATGTTTGCTGAGATTTCAGGAAACTCGTAGTTTTTTGGAAGCTTGGGAACCCCTTTCAATGAAAGTGATTCTCGTCAGTCTCTGCTTGGGGCTACTTCCATAGGACACAAACCATAGCGATAGAACTTGGAACTACATTATTGTGCCAAGTTTCAAAGCGCTAGCACAAACCGTGTTTGATTTAGAGTTCCAACTACATGTATCCATATAGGAGAAAACAGAGTGAAACCTAAACATGAAAACGGTTCCTGCAAAGGAACCGTTTAACCTAGAAGAACGGAATTTGGTGAGCCAAGTGGGATTGGTCGACTTATCATTACTTGCCAGTATCATCAAAATTGGGTGAAAAAATGTTTGCTGAGATTTCAGGAAACTCGTAGTTTTTTGGAAGATTGGCAACCCCTTCCAATGAATGTCATTCTCGGCAGTCTCTGCTTGGGGCTACTTCAATAGGACACAAACCACAGCGATAGAACTTGGAACTACATTATTGTGCCAAGATTCAAAGAGCTAGCACAAACCGTGTTTGATTTAGAGTTCCAACTACATGTATCCATATAGGAGAAAACAGAGTGAAACCTAAACATGAAAACGGTTACTACAAAGGAACGGTTTAACCTAGAAGAACGAAATTTGGTGAGCCAAGTGGGATTGGTGTACTGATCATTACCTGCAAGTATCATCAAGATTGGGTGAAAAAATGTTTGCTGATTTTTCAGAAACTAGTAGTTTTTTGGAAGCTTGGCAACCCCTTTCAATGAAAGTGATTCTCGTCAGTCTCTGCTTGGGGCTACTTCAATAGGACACAAACCATAGCGATAGAACTTGGAACTACATTATTGTGGCAAGTTTCAAAGAGCTAGCACATACCGTGTTTGATTTAGAGTTCCAACTACATGTATCCATATATGAGAAAACTGAGTGAAACCTAAACATGAAAACGGTTACTGCAAAGGAACGGTTTAACCTAGAAGAACGAAATTTGGTGAGCCACGTGGGACTGGTGTACTGATCATTACTTGGAAGTATCATCAAGATTGGGTGAAAAAATGTTTGCTGAGATTTCAGGAAACTCGTAGTTTTTTGTACCTTGGCAACCCCTTTCAATGTAAGTGATTCTCGTCAGTCCCTTCGTGGGGCTACTTCCATAGGACACAAACCATAGCGATAGAACTTGGAACTAAATTATTGTGCCATGTTTCAAAGAGCTAGCACAAACCGTGTTTGATTTAGAGTTCTAACTACATATATCCATATAGGAGAAAATAGAGTGAAACCTAAACATGAAAACAGTTACTGCAAGGTAACGGTTTAACCTAGAAGAACGAAATTTGGTGAGCCACGTGGGACTGGTGTACTGATCCTTACCTGCAAGTATCAGCAAGATTGGGTGAAAAAATGTTTGCTGAGATTTCAGAAAACTCGTAGTTTTTTGGAGCTTGGCAACACCTTCTAATGAACGTGATTCTCGTCAGTCTCTGCTTGGGGCTACTTCAATAGGACAAAAACCATTGCGATAGAACTTGGAACTTCATTATTGTGCCAAGTTTCAAAGAGCTACCGCAAACCGTGTTTGATTTAGAGTTCCAACTACATGTAGCCATATAGGATAAAAGAGAGTGAAACCTAAACATGAAAACGGTTACTGCAAAGGAACGGTTTAACCTAGAAGAAGGAAATTTGGTGAGCCAAGTGGGATTGGTGTACTGATCATTACCTGCAAGTATCATCAAGATTGGGTGAAAAAATGTTTGCTGAGATTTCAGGAAACTCGTGGTTTTTTGGAGCTTGGCAACCCCTTTCAATGAAAGTGATTCTCGAAAGTCTCTGCGTGGGGCTACTTCCATAGGACACAAACCATAGCGATAGAACTTGGAACTACATTATTGTGCCAAGTTTCAAAGAGCTAGCACAGACCGTGTTTGATTTAGTGTTCCAACTACATGTATCCATATAGGAGAAAACAGAGTGAAACCTAAACATGAAAACGGTTACTGCAAAGGAACGGTTTAACCTAGAAAAACGTAATTTGGTGAGCCAAGTGGGATTGGTGTACTGATCATTACCTGCAAGTATCATCAAGATTGGGTGAAAAAATGTTTCCTGAGATTTCAGGAAACTCGTAGTTTTTTATAGCTTGGCAACCCCTTCCAATGAATGTGGTTCTCGTCAGTCTCTGCTTGGGGCTACTTCAATAGGACACAAACCACAGCGATAGATCTTGGAATTACATTATTGTGCCATGTTTCAATGAGCTTGCACAAACCGTGTTTGATTTAGAGTTCCAACTACATGTATCCATATAGGAGAAAACAGAGTGAAACCTAAACATGAAAACGGTTACTTCAAAGGAACCGTTTAACCTAGAAGAACGAAATTTGGTGAGCCAAGTGGGATTGGTGTACTTATCATTACCTGCAAGTATCATCAAGATTGGGTGAAAAAATGTTTGCTGAGATTTCAGGAAACTCGTGGTTTTTTGGAGCTTGGCAACCCCTTTCAATGAAAGTGATTCTCGAAAGTCTCTGCGTGGGGCTACTTCCATAGGACACAAACCATAGCGATAGAACTTGGAACTACATTATTGTGCCAAGTTTCAAAGAGCTAGCACAGACCGTGTTTGATTTAGTGTTCCAACTACATGTATCCATATAGGAGAAAACAGAGTGAAACCTAAACATGAAAACGGTTACTGCAAAGGAACGGTTTAACCTAGAAAAACGTAATTTGGTGAGCCAAGTGGGATTGGTGTACTGATCATTACCTGCAAGTATCATCAAGATTGGGTGAAAAAATGTTTCCTGAGATTTCAGGAAACCCGTAGTTTTTTATAGCTTGGCAACCCCTTCCAATGAATGTGGTTCTCGTCAGTCTCTGCTTGGGGCTACTTCAATAGGACACAAACCACAGCGATAGATCTTGGAATTACATTATTGTGCCATGTTTCAATGAGCTTGCACAAACCGTGTTTGATTTAGAGTTCCAACTACATGTATCCATATAGGAGAAAACAGAGTGAAACCTAAACATGAAAACGGTTACTTCAAAGGAACCGTTTAACCTAGAAGAACGAAATTTGGTGAGCCAAGTGGGATTGGTGTACTTATCATTACCTGCAAGTATCATCAAGATTGGGTGAAAAAATGTTTGCTGAGATTTCAGGAAACTCGTGGTTTTTTGGAGCTTGGCAACCCCTTTCAATGAAAGTGATTCTCGAAAGTCTCTGCATGGGGCTACTTCCATAGGACACAAACCATAGCGATAGAACTTGGAACTACATTATTGTGCCAAGTTTCAAATAGCTAGCACAGACCGTGTTTGATTTAGTGTTCCAACTACATGTATCCATATAGGAGAAAACAGAGTGAAACCTAAATATGAAAACGGTTACTGCAAAGGAACGGTTTAACCTAGAAGAACGTAATTTGGTGAGCCAAGTGGGATTGGTGTACTGATCATTACCTGCAAGTATCATCAAGATTGGGTGAAAAAATGTTTCCTGAGATTTCAGGAAACTCGTAGTTTTTTATAGCTTGGCAACCCCTTCCAATGAATGTGGTTCTCGTCAGTCTCTGCTTGGGGCTACTTCAATAGGAAACAAACCACAGCGATAGATCTTGGAATTACATTATTGTGCCATGTTTCAATGAGCTTGCACAAATCGTGTTTGATTTAGAGTTCCAACTACATGTATCCATATAGGAGAAAACAGAGTGAAACCTAAACATGAAAATGGTTACTGCAAAGGAACGGTATAACCTAGAAGAACGAAATTTGGTGAGCCAAGTGGGATTGGTGTACTGATCATTACCTGGAAGTATCATCAAGATTGGGTGAAAAAAGTTTGCTGAGATTTCAGGAAACTCGTAGTTTTTTAGACCTTGGCTACCCCTTTCAATGTAAGTGATTCTCGTCAGTCCCTGCTTGGGGCTACTTCCATAGGACACAAACCATAGCGATAGAACTTGGAACTACATTATTGTGCCAAGTTTCAAAGCGCTAGCACAAACCGTGTTTGATTTAGAGTTCCAACTACATGTATCCATATAGGAGAAAACAGAGTGAAACCTAAACATGAAAACGGTTCCTGCAAAGGAACCGTTTAACCTAGAAGAACGGAATTTGGTGAGCCAAGTGGGATTGGTCGACTTATCATTACTTGCCAGTATCATCAAAATTGGGTGAAAAAATGTTTGCTGAGATTTCAGGAAACTCGTAGTTTTTTGGAAGCTTGGGAACCCCTTTCAATGAAAGTGATTCTCGTCAGTCTCTGCTTGGGGCTACTTCCATAGGACACAAACCATAGCGATAGAACTTGGAACTACATTATTGTGCCAAGTTTCAAAGCGCTAGCACAAACCGTGTTTGATTTAGAGTTCCAACTACATGTATCCATATAGGAGAAAACAGAGTGAAACCTAAACATGAAAACGGTTCCTGCAAAGGAACCGTTTAACCTAGAAGAACGGAATTTGGTGAGCCAAGTGGGATTGGTCGACTTATCATTACTTGCCAGTATCATCAAAATTGGGTGAAAAAATGTTTGCTGAGATTTCAGGAAACTCGTAGTTTTTTGGAAGATTGGCAACCCCTTCCAATGAATGTCATTCTCGGCAGTCTCTGCTTGGGGCTACTTCAATAGGACACAAACCACAGCGATAGAACTTGGAACTACATTATTGTGCCAAGATTCAAAGAGCTAGCACAAACCGTGTTTGATTTAGAGTTCCAACTACATGTATCCATATAGGAGAAAACAGAGTGAAACCTAAACATGAAAACGGTTACTACAAAGGAACGGTTTAACCTAGAAGAACGAAATTTGGTGAGCCAAGTGGGATTGGTGTACTGATCATTACCTGCAAGTATCATCAAGATTGGGTGAAAAAATGTTTGCTGATTTTTCAGAAACTAGTAGTTTTTTGGAAGCTTGGCAACCCCTTTCAATGAAAGTGATTCTCGTCAGTCTCTGCTTGGGGCTACTTCAATAGGACACAAACCATAGCGATAGAACTTGGAACTACATTATTGTGCCAAGTTTCAAAGAGCTAGCACATACCGTGTTTGATTTAGAGTTCCAACTACATGTATCCATATATGAGAAAACTGAGTGAAACCTAAACATGAAAACGGTTACTGCAAAGGAACGGTTTAACCTAGAAGAACGAAATTTGGTGAGCCACGTGGGACTGGTGTACTGATCATTACTTGGAAGTATCATCAAGATTGGGTGAAAAAATGTTTGCTGAGATTTCAGGAAACTCGTAGTTTTTTGTACCTTGGCAACCCCTTTCAATGTAAGTGATTCTCGTCAGTCCCTTCGTGGGGCTACTTCCATAGGACACAAACCATAGCGATAGAACTTGGAACTAAATTATTGTGCCATGTTTCAAAGAGCTAGCACAAACCGTGTTTGATTTAGAGTTCCAACTACATATATCCATATAGGAGAAAATAGAGTGAAACCTAAACATGAAAACAGTTACTGCAAGGTAACGGTTTAACCTAGAAGAACGAAATTTGGTGAGCCACGTGGGACTGGTGTACTGATCCTTACCTGCAAGTATCAGCAAGATTGGGTGAAAAAATGTTTGCTGAGATTTCAGAAAACTCGTAGTTTTTTGGAGCTTGGCAACACCTTCTAATGAACGTGATTCTCGTCAGTCTCTGCTTGGGGCTACTTCAATAGGACAAAAACCATTGCGATAGAACTTGGAACTTCATTATTGTGCCAAGTTTCAAAGAGCTACCGCAAACCGTGTTTGATTTAGAGTTCCAACTACATGTAGCCATATAGGATAAAAGAGAGTGAAACCTAAACATGAAAACGGTTACTGCAAAGGAACGGTTTAACCTAGAAGAAGGAAATTTGGTGAGCCAAGTGGGATTGGTGTACTGATCATTACCTGCAAGTATCATCAAGATTGGGTGAAAAAATGTTTGCTGAGATTTCAGGAAACTCGTGGTTTTTTGGAGCTTGGCAACCCCTTTCAATGAAAGTGATTCTCGAAAGTCTCTGCGTGGGGCTACTTCCATAGGACACAAACCATAGCGATAGAACTTGGAACTACATTATTGTGCCAAGTTTCAAAGAGCTAGCACAGACCGTGTTTGATTTAGTGTTCCAACTACATGTATCCATATAGGAGAAAACAGAGTGAAACCTAAACATGAAAACGGTTACTGCAAAGGAACGGTTTAACCTAGAAAAACGTAATTTGGTGAGCCAAGTGGGATTGGTGTACTGATCATTACCTGCAAGTATCATCAAGATTGGGTGAAAAAATGTTTCCTGAGATTTCAGGAAACTCGTAGTTTTTTATAGCTTGGCAACCCCTTCCAATGAATGTGGTTCTCGTCAGTCTCTGCTTGGGGCTACTTCAATAGGACACAAACCACAGCGATAGATCTTGGAATTACATTATTGTGCCATGTTTCAATGAGCTTGCACAAACCGTGTTTGATTTAGAGTTCCAACTACATGTATCCATATAGGAGAAAACAGAGTGAAACCTAAACATGAAAACGGTTACTTCAAAGGAACCGTTTAACCTAGAAGAACGAAATTTGGTGAGCCAAGTGGGATTGGTGTACTTATCATTACCTGCAAGTATCATCAAGATTGGGTGAAAAAATGTTTGCTGAGATTTCAGGAAACTCGTGGTTTTTTGGAGCTTGGCAACCCCTTTCAATGAAAGTGATTCTCGAAAGTCTCTGCGTGGGGCTACTTCCATAGGACACAAACCATAGCGATAGAACTTGGAACTACATTATTGTGCCAAGTTTCAAAGAGCTAGCACAGACCGTGTTTGATTTAGTGTTCCAACTACATGTATCCATATAGGAGAAAACAGAGTGAAACCTAAACATGAAAACGGTTACTGCAAAGGAACGGTTTAACCTAGAAAAACGTAATTTGGTGAGCCAAGTGGGATTGGTGTACTGATCATTACCTGCAAGTATCATCAAGATTGGGTGAAAAAATGTTTCCTGAGATTTCAGGAAACCCGTAGTTTTTTATAGCTTGGCAACCCCTTCCAATGAATGTGGTTCTCGTCAGTCTCTGCTTGGGGCTACTTCAATAGGACACAAACCACAGCGATAGATCTTGGAATTACATTATTGTGCCATGTTTCAATGAGCTTGCACAAACCGTGTTTGATTTAGAGTTCCAACTACATGTATCCATATAGGAGAAAACAGAGTGAAACCTAAACATGAAAACGGTTACTTCAAAGGAACCGTTTAACCTAGAAGAACGAAATTTGGTGAGCCAAGTGGGATTGGTGTACTTATCATTACCTGCAAGTATCATCAAGATTGGGTGAAAAAATGTTTGCTGAGATTTCAGGAAACTCGTGGTTTTTTGGAGCTTGGCAACCCCTTTCAATGAAAGTGATTCTCGAAAGTCTCTGCATGGGGCTACTTCCATAGGACACAAACCATAGCGATAGAACTTGGAACTACATTATTGTGCCAAGTTTCAAATAGCTAGCACAGACCGTGTTTGATTTAGTGTTCCAACTACATGTATCCATATAGGAGAAAACAGAGTGAAACCTAAATATGAAAACGGTTACTGCAAAGGAACGGTTTAACCTAGAAGAACGTAATTTGGTGAGCCAAGTGGGATTGGTGTACTGATCATTACCTGCAAGTATCATCAAGATTGGGTGAAAAAATGTTTCCTGAGATTTCAGGAAACTCGTAGTTTTTTATAGCTTGGCAACCCCTTCCAATGAATGTGGTTCTCGTCAGTCTCTGCTTGGGGCTACTTCAATAGGAAACAAACCACAGCGATAGATCTTGGAATTACATTATTGTGCCATGTTTCAATGAGCTTGCACAAATCGTGTTTGATTTAGAGTTCCAACTACATGTATCCATATAGGAGAAAACAGAGTGAAACCTAAACATGAAAATGGTTACTGCAAAGGAACGGTATAACCTAGAAGAACGAAATTTGGTGAGCCAAGTGGGATTGGTGTACTGATCATTACCTGGAAGTATCATCAAGATTGGGTGAAAAAAGTTTGCTGAGATTTCAGGAAACTCGTAGTTTTTTAGACCTTGGCTACCCCTTTCAATGTAAGTGATTCTCGTCAGTCCCTGCTTGGGGCTACTTCCATAGGACACAAACCATAGCGATAGAACTTGGAACTACATTATTGTGCCAAGTTTCAAAGCGCTAGCACAAACCGTGTTTGATTTAGAGTTCCAACTACATGTATCCATATAGGAGAAAACAGAGTGAAACCTAAACATGAAAACGGTTCCTGCAAAGGAACCGTTTAACCTAGAAGAACGGAATTTGGTGAGCCAAGTGGGATTGGTCGACTTATCATTACTTGCCAGTATCATCAAAATTGGGTGAAAAAATGTTTGCTGAGATTTCAGGAAACTCGTAGTTTTTTGGAAGCTTGGGAACCCCTTTCAATGAAAGTGATTCTCGTCAGTCTCTGCTTGGGGCTACTTCAATAGGACACAAACCATAGCGATAGAACTTGGAACTACATTATTGTGCCAAGTTTCAAAGCGCTAGCACAAACCGTGTTTGATTTAGAGTTCCAACTACATGTATCCATATAGGAGAAAACAGAGTGAAACCTAAACATGAAAACGGTTCCTGCAAAGGAACCGTTTAACCTAGAAGAACGGAATTTGGTGAGCCAAGTGGGATTGGTCGACTTATCATTACTTGCCAGTATCATCAAAATTGGGTGAAAAAATGTTTGCTGAGATTTCAGGAAACTCGTAGTTTTTTGGAAGATTGGCAACCCCTTCCAATGAATGTCATTCTCGGCAGTCTCTGCTTGGGGCTACTTCAATAGGACACAAACCACAGCGATAGAACTTGGAACTACATTATTGTGCCAAGATTCAAAGAGCTAGCACAAACCGTGTTTGATTTAGAGTTCCAAATACATGTATCCATATAGGAGAAAACAGAGTGAAACCTAAACATGAAAACGGTTACTGCAAAGGAACGGTTTAACCTAGAAGAACGAAATTTGGTGAGCCAAGTGGGATTGGTGTACTGATCATTACCTGGAAGTATCATCAAGATTGGGTGAAAAAATGTTTGCTGAGATTTCAGAAACTAGTAGTTTTTTGGAAGCTTGGCAACCCCTTTCAATGAAAGTGATTCTCGTCAGTCTCTGCTTGGGGCTACTTCAATAGGACACAAACCATAGCGATAGAACTTGGAACTACATTATTGTGCCAAGTTTCAAAGAGCTAGCACAGACCGTGTTTGATTTAGTGTTCCAACTACATGTATCCATATAGGAGAAAACAGAGTGAAACCTAAACATGAAAACGGTTACTGCAAAGGAACGGTTTAACCTAGAAGAACGTAATTTGGTGAGCCAAGTGGGATTGGTGTACTGATCATTACCTGCAAGTATCATCAAGATTGGGTGAAAAAATGTTTCCTGAGATTTCAGGAAACTCGTAGTTTTTTATAGCTTGGCAACCCCTTCCAATGAATGTGGTTCTCGTCAGTCTCTGCTTGGGGCTACTTCAATAGGACACAAACCACAGCGATAGATCTTGGAATTACATTATTGTGCCATGTTTCAATGAGCTTGCACAAACCGTGTTTGATTTAGAGTTCCAACTACATGTATCCATATAGGAGAAAACAGAGTGAAACCTAAACATGAAAACGGTTACTGCAAAGGAACCGTTTAACCTAGAAGAACGAAATTTGGTGAGCCAAGTGGGATTGGTGTACTTATCATTACTTGCCAGTATCATCAAGATTGGGTGAAAAAATGTTTGCTTAGATTTCAGGAAACTCGTAGTTTTTTGTACCTTGGCAACCCCTTTCAATGTAAGTGATTCTCGTCAGTCCCTGCGTGGGGCTACTTCCATAGGACACAAACCATAGCGATAGAACTTGGAACTAAATTATTGTGCCATGTTTCAAAGAGCTAGCACAAACCGTGTTTGATTTAGAGTTCCAACTACATATATCCATATAGGAGAAAATAGAGTGAAACCTAAACATGAAAACAGTTACTGCAAGGTAACGGTTTAACCTAGAAGAACGAAATTTGGTGAGCCACGTGGGACTGGTGTACTGATCCTTACCTGCAAGTATCAGCAAGATTGGGTGAAAAAATGTTTGCTGAGATTTCAGAAAACTCGTAGTTTTTTGGAGCTTGGCAACACCTTCTAATGAACGTGATTCTCGTCAGTCTCTGCTTGGGGCTACTTCAATAGGACAAAAACCATTGCGATAGAACTTGGAACTTCATTATTGTGCCAAGTTTCAAAGAGCTACCGCAAACCGTGTTTGATTTAGAGTTCCAACTACATGTAGCCATATACGAGAAAACAGAGTGAAACCTAAACATGAAAACGGTTACTGCAAAGGAACGGTTTAACCTAGAAGAACGAAATTTGGTCAGCCAAGTGGGATTGGTGTACTGATCATTACCTGCCAGGATCATCAAGATTGGGTGAAAAAAATGTTTGCTGAGATTTCAGAAACTAGTAGTTTTTTGGAAGCTTCACAACCCCTTTCAATGAAAGTGATTCTCGTCAGTCTCTGCTTGGGGCTACTTCAATAGGACACAAACCATAGCGATTGAACGTGGAACTACATTATTGTGGCAAGTTTCAAAGAGCTAGCACATACCGTGTTTGATTTAGAGTTCCAACTACATGTATCCATATAGGAGAAAACAGAGTGAAACCTAAACATGAAAACGGTTACTGCAAAGGAACGGTTTAACCTAGAAGAACGAAATTTGGTGAGCCAAGTGGGATTGGTGTACTGATCATTACCTGCCAGTATCATCAAGATTGGGTAAAAAAATGTTTGCTGAGATTTCAGGAAACTCGTAGTTTTTTATAGCTTGGCAACCCCTTTCAATGTAAGTGATTCTCGTCAGTCCCTGCTTGGGGCTACTTCCATAGGAAACAAACCATAGCGATAGAACTTGGAACTACATTATTGTGTCAAGTTTCAAAGAGCTAGCACAAACCGTGTTTGATTTATAGTTCCAACTACATGTATCCATATAGGAGAAAACAGAGTGAAACCTAAACATGAAAACTGTTCCTGCAAAGGAACCGTTTAACCTAGAAGAACGGAATTTGGTGAGCCAAGTGAGATTGGTCGACTTATCATTACTTGCCAGTATCATCAAAATTGGGTGAAAAAATGTTTGCTGAGATTTCAGGAAACTCGTAGTTTTTTGGAAGCTTGGCAACCCCATTCAATGAAAGTGATTCTCGTCAGTCTCTGCTTGGGGCTACTTCAGTAGGACACCAACCATAGCGATAGAACTTGGAACTACATTATTGTGCCAAATTTCAAAGAGCTAACAGAAACCGTGTTTGATTTAGAGTTCCAACTACATGTATCCATATAGGAGAAAACAGAGTGAAACCTAAACATGAAAACGGTTCCTGAAAAGGAACGGTTTAACCGAGAAGAACGAAATTTGGTGAGCCAAGTTGGACTGGGGTACTGATCATTACCTGCAAGTATCATCAAGATTTTGTGAAAAAATGTTTGCTGAGATTTCAGGAAACTCGTAGTTTTTTGGAGCTTGGCAACCCCTTCCAATGAAAGTGATTCTCGAAAGTCTCTGCGTGGGGCTACTTTCATAGGACACAAACCATAGCGATAGAACTTGGAACTACATTATTGTGCCAAATTTCAAAGAGCTAAAAGAAACCGTGTTTGATTTAGAGTTTCAACTACATGTATCCATATAGGAGAAAACAGAGTGAAACCTAAACATGAAAACGGTTACTGCAAAGGAACGGTTTAACCTAGAAGAATGAAATTGTTCAGCCAAGTGGGATTGGTGTACTGATCATTACCTGCCAGTATCATCAAGATTGGGTGAAAAAATATTTGCTGAGATTTCAGAAACTAGTAGTTTTTTGGAAGCTTGGCAACCCCTTTCAATGAAAGTGATTCTCGTCAGTCTCTGCTTGGGGCTACTTCAATAGGACACAAACCATAGCGATTGAACTTGGAACTACATTATTGTGGCAAGTTTGAAAGAGCTAGCACATACCGTGTTTGATTTAGAGTTCCAACTACATGTATCCATATAGGAGAAAACAGAGTGAAACCTAAACATGAAAACGGTTACTGCAAAGGAACGGTTTAACCTAGAAGAACGAAATTTGGTGAGCCAAGTGGGATTGGTGTACTGATCATTACCTGGAAGTATCATCAAGATTGGGTGTAAAAATGTTTGCTGAGATTTCAGGAAACTCGTAGTTTTTTAGACCTTGGCAACCCCTTTCAATGTAAGTGATTCTCGTCAGTCCCTGCTTGGGGCTACTTCCATAGGACACAAACCATAGCGATAGAACTTGGAACTACATTATTGTGCCAAGTTTCAAAGAGCTAGCACAAACCGTGTTTGATTTATAGTTCCAACTACATGTATCTATATAGGAGAAAACAGAGTGAAACCTAAACATGAAAACGGTTCCTGCAAAGGAACCGTTTAACCTAGAAGAACGAAATTTGGTGAGCCAAGTGGGATTGGTCGACTTATCATTACTTGCCAGTATCATCAAAATTGGGTGAAAAAATGTTTGCTGAGATTTCAGGAAACTCGTAGTTTTTTGGAAGCTTGGCAACCCCTTTCAATGAAAGTGATTCTCGTCAGTCTCTGCTTGGGGCTACTTCAGTAGGACACCAACCATAGCGATAGAACTTGGAACTACATTATTGTGCCAAATTTCAAAGAGCTAACAGAAACCGTGTTTGATTTAGAGTTCCAACTACATGTATCCATATAGGAGAAAACAGAGTGAAACCTAAACATGAAAACAGTTACTGCAAAGTAACGGTTTAACCTAGAAGAACGAAATTTGGTGAGCCACGTGGGACTGGTGTACTGATCCTTACCTGCAAGTATCATCAAGATTGGATGAAAAAATGTTTGCTGAGATTTCAGGAAACTCATAGTTTTGTGGAAGCTTGGCAACCCCTTCCAATGAATGTGATTCTCGTCAGTCTCTGCTTAGGGCTACTTCAATAGGACACAAACCATAGCGATAGAACATTAAATACATTATTGTGCCAAGTATCAAAGAGCTAGCACAAACCGTGTTTGATTTAGAGTTCCAACTACATATATCCATATAGGAGAAAACAGAGTGAAACCTAAACATGAAAACGGTTACTGCAAAGGAACGGTTTAACCTAGAAGAAAGAAATTTGGTGAGCCAAGTGGGATTGGTGTACTGATCATTACCTGCAAGTATCATCAATATTGGGTGAAAAAATTTTTGCTGAGATTTCAGGAAACTCGTAGTTTTTTGGAAGCTTGGCAACCCCTTTCAATGAAAGTGATTCTCGTCAGTCTCTGCTTAGGGCTACTTCAATAGGACACAAACCATAGCGATAGAACTTGGAACTACATTGTTGTGCCAAGTTTCAAAGAGCTAGCACAAACTGTGTTGGATTTAGAGTTCCAACTACATGTATCCATATAGGAGGAAACAGAGTGAAACCTAAACATGAAAACGGTTATTGTAAAGGAACGGTTTAACCTAGAAGAACGAAATTTGGTGAGCCAAGTGGGATTGGTGTACTGATCCTTACCTGCAAGTATCATCAAGATTGGGTGAAAAAATATTTGCTGAGATTTCAGAAACTAGTAGTTTTTTGGAAGCTTGGCAACCCCTTTCAATGAAAGTGATTCTCGTCAGTTTCTGCTTGGGGCTACTTCAATAGGACACAAACCACAGCGATTGAACTTGGAACTACATTATTGTGGCAAGTTTCAAAGAGCTAGCGCATACCGTGTTTGATTTAGAGTTCCAACTACATGTATCCATATAGGAGAAAACAGAGTGAAACCTAAACATGAAAACGGTTACTGCAAAGGAACGGTTTAACCTAGAAGAATGAAATTTGGTGAGCCAAGTGGGATTGGTGTACTAATCATTACCTGCCAGTATCATCAAGGTTGGGTGAAAAAAATGTTTGCTGAGATTTCAGGAAACTCGTAGTTTTTTGGAAACTAGGCAACCCCTTTCAATGAAAGTGATTCTCGACAGCCTCTGCTTGGGGCTACTTCAATAGGACACACACCATAGCGATAGAACTTGGAACTACATTATTGTGCCAAGTTTCAAAGACCTAGCAGAAACCGTGTTTGATTTAGAGTTCCAACTACATCTATCCATATAGGAGAAAACAGAGTGAAACCTAAACATGAAAACGGTTACTGCAAAGGAACGGTTTAACCTAGAAGAACGAAATTTGGTGAGCCAAGTGGGATTGGTGTACTGATCATTACCTGGAAGTATCATCAAGATTGAGTGAAAAAATATTTGCTGAGATTTCAGAAACTAGTAGTTTTTTGGAAGCTTGGCAACCAATTTCAATGAAAGTGATTCTCGTCAGTCTCCGCTTGGGGCTACTTCCATAGGACACAAACCATAGCGATAGAACTTTAAATACATTATTGTGCCAAGTATCAAAGAGCTAGCACAAACCGTGTTTGATTTAGAGTTCCAACTACATATATCCATATAGGAGAAAACAGAGTGAAACCTAAACATGAAAACGGTTACTGCAAAGGAACGGTTTAACCTAGAAGAACGAAATTTGGTGAGCCAAGTGGGATTGGTGTACTGATCATTACCTGCAAGTATCATCAATATTGGGTGAAAAAATTTTTGCTGAGATTTCAGGAAACTCGTAGTTTTTTGGAGCTTGGCAACCCCTTTCAATGAAAGTGATTCTCGTCAGTCTCTGCTTGGGGCTACTTCAGTAGGACACCAACCATAGCGATAGAACTTGGAACTACATTATTGTGCCAAATTTCAAAGAGCTAACAGAAACCGTGTTTGATTTAGAGTTCCAACTACATGTATCCATATAGGAGAAAACAGAGTGAAACCTAAACATGAAAACGGTTCCTGAAAAGGAACGGTTTAACCGAGAAGAACGAAATTTGGTGAGCCAAGTGGGACTGGGGTACTGATCATTACCTGCAAGTATCATCAAGATTTTGTGAAAAAATGTTTGCTGAGATTTCAGGAAACTCGTAGTTTTTTGGAGCTTGGCAACCCCTTTCAATGAAAGTGATTCTCGAAAGTCTCTGCGTGGGGCTACTTTCATAGGACACAAACCATAGCGATAGAACTTGGAACTACATTATTGTGCCAAATTTCAAAGAGCTAAAAGAAACCGTGTTTGATTTAGAGTTTCAACTACATGTATCCATATAGGAGAAAACAGAGTGAAACCTAAACATGAAAACGGTTACTGCAAAGGAACGGTTTAACCTAGAAGAACGAAATTTGGTCAGCCAAGTGGGATTGGTGTACTGATCATTACCTGCCAGTATCATCAAGATTGGGTGAAAAAATATTTGCTGAGATTTCAGAAACTAGTAGTTTTTTGGAAGCTTGGCAACCCCTTTCAATGAAAGTGATTCTCGTCAGTCTCTGCTTGGGGCTACTTCAATAGGACACAAACCATAGTGATTGAACTTGGAACTACATTATTGTGGAAGTTTGAAAGAGCTAGCACATACCGTGTTTGATTTAGAGTTCCAACTACATGTATCCATATAGGAGAAAACAGAGTGAAACCTAAACATGAAAACGGTTACTGCAAAGGAACGGTTTAACCTAGAAGAACGAAATTTGGTGAGCCAAGTGGGATTGGTGTACTGATCATTACCTGGAAGTATCATCAAGATTGGGTGAAAAAATGTTTGCTGAGATTTCAGGAAACTCGTAGTTTTTTAGACCTTGGCAACCCCTTTCAATATAAGTGATTCTCATCAGTCCCTGCTTGGGGCTACTTCCATAGGACACAAACCATAGCGATAGAACTTGGAACTACATTATTGTGCCAAGTTTCAAAGAGCTAGCACAAACCGTGTTTGATTTATAGTTCCAACTACATGTATCCATATAGGAGAAAACAGAGTGAAACCTAAACATGAAAACGGTTCCTGCAAAGGAACCGTTTAACCTAGAAGAACGAAATTTGGTGAGCCAAGTGGGATTGGTCGACTTATCATTACTTGCCAGTATCATCAAAATTGGGTGAAAAAATGTTTGCTGAGATTTCAGGAAACTCGTAGTTTTTGGGAAGCTTGGAAACCCCTTTCAATGAAAGTGATTCTCGTCAGTCTCTGCTTGGGGCTACTTCAGTAGGACACCAACCATAGCGATAGAACTTGGAACTACATTATTGTGCCAAATTTCAAAGAGCTAACAGAAACCGTGTTTGATTTAGAGTTCCAACTACATGTATCCATATAGGAGAAAACAGAGTGAAACCTAAACATGAAAACGGTTCCTGAAAAGGAACAGTTTAACCGAGAAGAACGAAATTTGGTGAGCCAAGTGGGACTGGTGTACTGATCATTACCTGCAAGTATCATCAAGATTGGGTGAAAAAATGTTTGCTGAGATTTCAGGAAACTCGTAGTTTTTTGGAAGATTGGCAACCCCTTCCAATGAATGTCATTCTCGGCAGTCTCTGCTTGGGGCTACTTCAATAGGACACAAACCACAGCGATAGAACTTGGAACTACATTATTGTGCCAAGATTCAAAGAGCTAGCACAAACCGTGTTTGATTTAGAGTTCCAACTACATGTATTCATATAGGAGAAAACAGAGTGAAACCTAAACATGAAAACGGTTACTGCAAAGGAACGGTTTAACCTAGAAGAACGAAATTTGGTGAGCCAAGTGGGATTGGTGTACTGATCATTACCTGCCAGTATCATCAAGATTGGGTAAAAAAATGTTTGCTGAGATTTCAGGAAACTCGTAGTTTTTTATAGCTTGGCAACCCCTTTCAATGTAAGTGATTCTCGTCAGTCCCTGCTTGGGGCTACTTCCATAGGAAACAAACCATAGCGATAGAACTTGGAACTACATTATTGTGTCAAGTTTCAAAGAGCTAGCACAAACCGTGTTTGATTTATAGTTCCAACTACATGTATCCATATAGGAGAAAACAGAGTGAAACCTAAACATGAAAACTGTTCCTGCAAAGGAACCGTTTAACCTAGAAGAACGGAATTTGGTGAGCCAAGTGAGATTGGTCGACTTATCATTACTTGCCAGTATCATCAAAATTGGGTGAAAAAATGTTTGCTGAGATTTCAGGAAACTCGTAGTTTTTTGGAAGCTTGGCAACCCCTTTCAATGAAAGTGATTCTCGTCAGTCTCTGCTTGGGGCTACTTCAGTAGGACACCAACCATAGCGATAGAACTTGGAACTACATTATTGTGCCAAATTTCAAAGAGCTAACAGAAACCGTGTTTGATTTAGAGTTCCAACTACATGTATCCATATAGGAGAAAACAGAGTGAAACCTAAACATGAAAACGGTTCCTGAAAAGTAACGGTTTAACCGAGAAGAACGAAATTTGGTGAGCCAAGTTGGACTGGGGTACTGATCATTACCTGCAAGTATCATCAAGATTTTGTGAAAAAATGTTTGCTGAGATTTCAGGAAACTCGTAGTTTTTTGGAGCTTGGCAACCCCTTCCAATGAAAGTGATTCTCGAAAGTCTCTGCGTGGGGCTACTTTCATAGGACACAAACCATAGCGATAGAACTTGGAACTACATTATTGTGCCAAATTTCAAAGAGCTAAAAGAAACCGTGTTTGATTTAGAGTTTCAACTACATGTATCCATATAGGAGAAAACAGAGTGAAACCTAAACATGAAAACGGTTACTGCAAAGGAACGGTTTAACCTAGAAGAATGAAATTGTTCAGCCAAGTGGGATTGGTGTACTGATCATTACCTGCCAGTATCATCAAGATTGGGTGAAAAAATATTTGCTGAGATTTCAGAAACTAGTAGTTTTTTGGAAGCTTGGCAACCCCTTTCAATGAAAGTGATTCTCGTCAGTCTCTGCTTGGGGCTACTTCAATAGGACACAAACCATAGCGATTGAACTTGGAACTACATTATTGTGGCAAGTTTGAAAGAGCTAGCACATACCGTGTTTGATTTAGAGTTCCAACTACATGTATCCATATAGGAGAAAACAGAGTGAAACCTAAACATGAAAACGGTTACTGCAAAGGAACGGTTTAACCTAGAAGAACGAAATTTGGTGAGCCAAGTGGGATTGGTGTACTGATCATTACCTGGAAGTATCATCAAGATTGGGTGAAAAAATGTTTGCTGAGATTTCAGGAAACTCGTAGTTTTTTAGACCTTGGCAACCCCTTTCAATGTAAGTGATTCTCGTCAGTCCCTGCTTGGGGCTACTTCCATAGGACACAAACCATAGCGATAGAACTTGGAACTACATTATTGTGCCAAGTTTCAAAGAGCTAGCACAAACCGTGTTTGATTTATAGTTCCAACTACATGTATCTATATAGGAGAAAACAGAGTGAAACCTAAACATGAAAACGGTTCCTGCAAAGGAACCGTTTAACCTAGAAGAACGAAATTTGGTGAGCCAAGTGGGATTGGTCGACTTATCATTACTTGCCAGTATCATCAAAATTGGGTGAAAAAATGTTTGCTGAGATTTCAGGAAACTCGTAGTTTTTTGGAAGCTTGGCAACCCCTTTCAATGAAAGTGATTCTCGTCAGTCTCTGCTTGGGGCTACTTCAGTAGGACACCAACCATAGCGATAGAACTTGGAACTACATTATTGTGCCAAATTTCAAAGAGCTAACAGAAACCGTGTTTGATTTAGAGTTCCAACTACATGTATCCATATAGGAGAAAACAGAGTGAAACCTAAACATGAAAACAGTTACTGCAAAGTAACGGTTTAACCTAGAAGAACGAAATTTGGTGAGCCACGTGGGACTGGTGTACTGATCCTTACCTGCAAGTATCATCAAGATTGGATGAAAAAATGTTTGCTGAGATTTCAGGAAACTCATAGTTTTGTGGAAGCTTGGCAACCCCTTCCAATGAATGTGATTCTCGTCAGTCTCTGCTTAGGGCTACTTCAATAGGACACAAACCATAGCGATAGAACATTAAATACATTATTGTGCCAAGTATCAAAGAGCTAGCACAAACCGTGTTTGATTTAGAGTTCCAACTACATATATCCATATAGGAGAAAACAGAGTGAAACCTAAACATGAAAACGGTTACTGCAAAGGAACGGTTTAACCTAGAAGAAAGAAATTTGGTGAGCCAAGTGGGATTGGTGTACTGATCATTACCTGCAAGTATCATCAATATTGGGTGAAAAAATTTTTGCTGAGATTTCAGGAAACTCGTAGTTTTTTGGAAGCTTGGCAACCCCTTTCAATGAAAGTGATTCTCGTCAGTCTCTGCTTAGGGCTACTTCAATAGGACACAAACCATAGCGATAGAACTTGGAACTACATTGTTGTGCCAAGTTTCAAAGAGCTAGCACAAACTGTGTTGGATTTAGAGTTCCAACTACATGTATCCATATAGGAGGAAACAGAGTGAAACCTAAACATGAAAACGGTTATTGTAAAGGAACGGTTTAACCTAGAAGAACGAAATTTGGTGAGCCAAGTGGGATTGGTGTACTGATCCTTACCTGCAAGTATCATCAAGATTGGGTGAAAAAATATTTGCTGAGATTTCAGAAACTAGTAGTTTTTTGGAAGCTTGGCAACCCCTTTCAATGAAAGTGATTCTCGTCAGTTTCTGCTTGGGGCTACTTCAATAGGACACAAACCACAGCGATTGAACTTGGAACTACATTATTGTGGCAAGTTTCAAAGAGCTAGCGCATACCGTGTTTGATTTAGAGTTCCAACTACATGTATCCATATAGGAGAAAACAGAGTGAAACCTAAACATGAAAACGGTTACTGCAAAGGAACGGTTTAACCTAGAAGAATGAAATTTGGTGAGCCAAGTGGGATTGGTGTACTAATCATTACCTGCCAGTATCATCAAGGTTGGGTGAAAAAATGTTTGCTGAGATTTCAGGAAACTCGTAGTTTTTTGGAAACTAGGCAACCCCTTTCAATGAAAGTGATTCTCGACAGCCTCTGCTTGGGGCTACTTCAATAGGACACACACCATAGCGATAGAACTTGGAACTACATTATTGTGCCAAGTTTCAAAGACCTAGCAGAAACCGTGTTTGATTTAGAGTTCCAACTACATCTATCCATATAGGAGAAAACAGAGTGAAACCTAAACATGAAAACGGTTACTGCAAAGGAACGGTTTAACCTAGAAGAACGAAATTTGGTGAGCCAAGTGGGATTGGTGTACTGATCATTACCTGGAAGTATCATCAAGATTGAGTGAAAAAATATTTGCTGAGATTTCAGAAACTAGTAGTTTTTTGGAAGCTTGGCAACCAATTTCAATGAAAGTGATTCTCGTCAGTCTCCGCTTGGGGCTACTTCCATAGGACACAAACCATAGCGATAGAACTTTAAATACATTATTGTGCCAAGTATCAAAGAGCTAGCACAAACCGTGTTTGATTTAGAGTTCCAACTACATATATCCATATAGGAGAAAACAGAGTGAAACCTAAACATGAAAACGGTTACTGCAAAGGAACGGTTTAACCTAGAAGAACGAAATTTGGTGAGCCAAGTGGGATTGGTGTACTGATCATTACCTGCAAGTATCATCAATATTGGGTGAAAAAATTTTTGCTGAGATTTCAGGAAACTCGTAGTTTTTTGGAGCTTGGCAACCCCTTTCAATGAAAGTGATTCTCGTCAGTCTCTGCTTGGGGCTACTTCAGTAGGACACCAACCATAGCGATAGAACTTGGAACTACATTATTGTGCCAAATTTCAAAGAGCTAACAGAAACCGTGTTTGATTTAGAGTTCCAACTACATGTATCCATATAGGAGAAAACAGAGTGAAACCTAAACATGAAAACGGTTCCTGAAAAGGAACGGTTTAACCGAGAAGAACGAAATTTGGTGAGCCAAGTGGGACTGGGGTACTGATCATTACCTGCAAGTATCATCAAGATTTTGTGAAAAAATGTTTGCTGAGATTTCAGGAAACTCGTAGTTTTTTGGAGCTTGGCAACCCCTTTCAATGAAAGTGATTCTCGAAAGTCTCTGCGTGGGGCTACTTTCATAGGACACAAACCATAGCGATAGAACTTGGAACTACATTATTGTGCCAAATTTCAAAGAGCTAAAAGAAACCGTGTTTGATTTAGAGTTTCAACTACATGTATCCATATAGGAGAAAACAGAGTGAAACCTAAACATGAAAACGGTTACTGCAAAGGAACGGTTTAACCTAGAAGAACGAAATTTGGTCAGCCAAGTGGGATTGGTGTACTGATCATTACCTGCCAGTATCATCAAGATTGGGTGAAAAAATATTTGCTGAGATTTCAGAAACTAGTAGTTTTTTGGAAGCTTGGCAACCCCTTTCAATGAAAGTGATTCTCGTCAGTCTCTGCTTGGGGCTACTTCAATAGGACACAAACCATAGTGATTGAACTTGGAACTACATTATTGTGGAAGTTTGAAAGAGCTAGCACATACCGTGTTTGATTTAGAGTTCCAACTACATGTATCCATATAGGAGAAAACAGAGTGAAACCTAAACATGAAAACGGTTACTGCAAAGGAACGGTTTAACCTAGAAGAACGAAATTTGGTGAGCCAAGTGGGATTGGTGTACTGATCATTACCTGGAAGTATCATCAAGATTGGGTGAAAAAATGTTTGCTGAGATTTCAGGAAACTCGTAGTTTTTTAGACCTTGGCAACCCCTTTCAATATAAGTGATTCTCATCAGTCCCTGCTTGGGGCTACTTCCATAGGACACAAACCATAGCGATAGAACTTGGAACTACATTATTGTGCCAAGTTTCAAAGAGCTAGCACAAACCGTGTTTGATTTATAGTTCCAACTACATGTATCCATATAGGAGAAAACAGAGTGAAACCTAAACATGAAAACGGTTCCTGCAAAGGAACCGTTTAACCTAGAAGAACGAAATTTGGTGAGCCAAGTGGGATTGGTCGACTTATCATTACTTGCCAGTATCATCAAAATTGGGTGAAAAAATGTTTGCTGAGATTTCAGGAAACTCGTAGTTTTTGGGAAGCTTGGAAACCCCTTTCAATGAAAGTGATTCTCGTCAGTCTCTGCTTGGGGCTACTTCAGTAGGACACCAACCATAGCGATAGAACTTGGAACTACATTATTGTGCCAAATTTCAAAGAGCTAACAGAAACCGTGTTTGATTTAGAGTTCCAACTACATGTATCCATATAGGAGAAAACAGAGTGAAACCTAAACATGAAAACGGTTCCTGAAAAGGAACAGTTTAACCGAGAAGAACGAAATTTGGTGAGCCAAGTGGGACTGGTGTACTGATCATTACCTGCAAGTATCATCAAGATTGGGTGAAAAAATGTTTGCTGAGATTTCAGGAAACTCGTAGTTTTTTGGAAGATTGGCAACCCCTTCCAATGAATGTCATTCTCGGCAGTCTCTGCTTGGGGCTACTTCAATAGGACACAAACCACAGCGATAGAACTTGGAACTACATTATTGTGCCAAGATTCAAAGAGCTAGCACAAACCGTGTTTGATTTAGAGTTCCAACTACATGTATTCATATAGGAGAAAACAGAGTGAAACCTAAACATGAAAACGGTTACTGCAAAGGAACGGTTTAACCTAGAAGAACGAAATTTGGTGAGCCAAGTGGGATTGGTGTACTGATCATTACCTGCCAGTATCATCAAGATTGGGTAAAAAAATGTTTGCTGAGATTTCAGGAAACTCGTAGTTTTTTATAGCTTGGCAACCCCTTTCAATGTAAGTGATTCTCGTCAGTCCCTGCTTGGGGCTACTTCCATAGGAAACAAACCATAGCGATAGAACTTGGAACTACATTATTGTGTCAAGTTTCAAAGAGCTAGCACAAACCGTGTTTGATTTATAGTTCCAACTACATGTATCCATATAGGAGAAAACAGAGTGAAACCTAAACATGAAAACTGTTCCTGCAAAGGAACCGTTTAACCTAGAAGAACGGAATTTGGTGAGCCAAGTGAGATTGGTCGACTTATCATTACTTGCCAGTATCATCAAAATTGGGTGAAAAAATGTTTGCTGAGATTTCAGGAAACTCGTAGTTTTTTGGAAGCTTGGCAACCCCTTTCAATGAAAGTGATTCTCGTCAGTCTCTGCTTGGGGCTACTTCAGTAGGACACCAACCATAGCGATAGAACTTGGAACTACATTATTGTGCCAAATTTCAAAGAGCTAACAGAAACCGTGTTTGATTTAGAGTTCCAACTACATGTATCCATATAGGAGAAAACAGAGTGAAACCTAAACATGAAAACGGTTCCTGAAAAGTAACGGTTTAACCGAGAAGAACGAAATTTGGTGAGCCAAGTTGGACTGGGGTACTGATCATTACCTGCAAGTATCATCAAGATTTTGTGAAAAAATGTTTGCTGAGATTTCAGGAAACTCGTAGTTTTTTGGAGCTTGGCAACCCCTTCCAATGAAAGTGATT